>NC_044997.1:3805235-4105235 GCF_008728515.1 Papio anubis
GAGGTGATGGGTGCAGCACAGCAACATGACACAAGTATACATATGTAACAAACCTGCACGTTATGCACATGTACCCTACAACTTAAAGTATAATAATAATAAATAAATTTAAAAAAAAAGAAAGTATATTCTATTCAACTACTTTACTACTTTTTATCTAGCATATATCTATAGGGTTACAGTGAGTATAGTAAAAACAGATGTAATAAAATATCTGTTACAGATTGCCTTTGCTCTGTAGCACAGAATTATGTAATAGAATCCAAACGCTCCCTCCCTCTCTCCCTCTGTCTCTGTCTTTCTTTCTTTCTTTCTTTCTGTTTTTATTATTATTATTTAGACAGAATCTCACTCTGTCACCCAGGCTGGAGTGCAGTGGCATGATCTTAGCTCACTGCAACCTCTGACGCCTTGGTTCAAGTGATTCTCCTGCCTCAGCCTCCTGAGTAGCTGGGACTGTAGGCACATGTCACCAAGACTGGCTAACTTTTTGTATGTTTGGTAAAGATAGGTTTTCACCATGTTAGCCAGGATGGTCACCATATTCTGATCTCATGATTCACCCACCTCAACTTCCCAAAGTGCTGGGATTATAGGCGTGAGCCACTGTGCCTGGTCTATATGTGACGTTTTCTACTCCCTAGTTGCACTCTGGAAACTTGGAATATACCTGAAAATAGATAATTTCTGATTTCTTGGAGGCAATGAATTGATTGTGTATTGAGAATTACCCATATGTCTAGTTCCACATGCATTAAGATAGTTATGGGAACTTAGGCAATTCACTTTAATCACTGAATCTCATTTTCTTCCTTTGTAATAAGAGCCTGCAATGACTAGAGTTGTGCTTCTGATGGAAAATAAAATGAGTCATGGAAGTAACAATAGCATTGTGGGAGCTGAGTGATTTCTTCACCCACATGCTCTCTTTTAAATCTTTTAGAGTGGAGACTATTCCACTCTGCTATTGTACAAAAAAAGCTACAGGTATGGTATCCCAATAAACCCTTATTTACAAAACAGATGATCAGTTGGATTGGGTCATGGACAATAATTTATCAAAACCCTTTTAAAGAATGTAAATTGCTCAGTCATACCTTACTAGGGTTGCCGAATAAGGTTTTGAACACATATTAAATATGTGTTCTTGTTTACTACACTATGTCCACTGTGAAAACCAATTTATTTTTTTAAACTAAGGAAAATGACCACCTTTCATCTTCTGGTATCTTGAAACTTCCAGAGATAACCATTAATAATACTTTGGTATAGCTGTCTTTAGTCTTGGTTCGGTAGATTTTAGTGCATGGTTAAGGTTGTGCTAGTGGTAGATTCTTGTGTAGTCTCTGATCCACTTAACACGTGTCAGCCAGGTACAGTGCCTCACACCTATAATCCCAGCACTTTCAGCACTTTGGGAGGCTGAGGTGGGAGGATCACCTGAGGTCAGGAGTTTGAGAGGAGCCTGACCAACATGGAGAAACCCTGTCTCTACTAAAAAAAAATACAAAATTAGCCGGGTGTGGTGGCGCATACCTGTAATCCCAGCTATTCAGAAGGCTGAGGCAGCATAATCGCTTGAACCTAGGAGGTGGAGCTGGGGTGAGCCAAGATTGCATCATTGCACTTCAGCCTGGGCAACAAGAGCGGAATTCCGTCTCAAACAAACAAACAAAAATGTCATGACCACTTTTCTTTATCCTTAAAATCCTTAGTGGATATCATCTTGATGTGGCAATTTTGCATCACCTGGAGAACGCAGGTCAGTTATCTTGCCTCAAGACAGGACTGCGTTTGATGTGCAAGTTGAAATACATCTCAGGTGTAACCATATCCACTCTAACTCTCCAGTCCCCTAACCCTAGCCTGCTGTCTGCCCTTCTCCTGAGAGGTCTCCTCCAGAAAGTCATGTCCATTTGTGCTTTACTGGATAAACAAAATGTGGTGCATATACACAATAGAAAATTACACAGTCATAAAAAACATGAAATCAAGTCTTTAACTGCAACATGGATGGAGCTGGAAGTCATGGTCCTAGTCTAGTAACTCAGAAACAGAAAACCAAATACTGTATGTTCTCCCTTATAACAGGGAGCTAAACAATGGGCACACATGGACATCAAAAAGGAGATAATAAACACTGGAGACTCCAAAATGGAAAGGTAAGGGGCATGAGTGTTGAAAAATTACCTATTGGGTAAAAAATTCACATTTGCATAATGAGTATTCTACAAGTATGCAACATACCCATATAAAAAACAAGCAGATGTACCCCCTAAATCTAAAAAATAATTATTATTATTATGATAAAATCCTGTTTCACAGGATTACTTTGAAAAGTAAATAATTCAGGTGAGGTGTTTATCATTATTTATAGCACAAAGAAAGGCTTCAATAGTAATAAGTATTATCATTATTACCAAAAGGTAATGCACAAGAATCTTTCTCCAGGCTCTTCTAGAAAACGTGACCTAAGACACTGGATATATACATTTTTAAAACTTGATTTGGGTCTTGGTTTTATGATCTTAGTTTTACAAAATATTAGTTCTAAAATTCTTATAATTATCACCATTTCATATAATTTGAAAGTAAGCTAGAAAGAAAAATCATTATCGTATCCTAAGAAGATCTAACAAGTTGCCATAAAAGCTTATTGACATAATCTCTAGCTTTTGATTTGAGAAAAATCTGTTTACTGAGGCAGATAATGGCTCTGTCTCCTGTGTATTCAACATCATCTGACAGTACATTAGTGAACTGCAGTCTTTGTTGTTGTAAAAAATAAACTCAAAAGATTAAAATAAATATAATAGCAAGAGATCAACTTAATTTAAAATTACCTCATGGGAGAAACATAAAAGTGAAATGCTTAATTCTTGATCTTCGGTACAGGATACTAAGAACGTTACAATCATGGGAAGGAAGAAAAACATTTCCACAATTAAAAAGAAAAAAAAAGAAGTGTCTACTTTCTGTATTCAAGACAGAATGCAATCTGCTTTCTTTCTTCTTTTTTTTTCTTTGGACAGAGTCTTGTTCTGTCGCCCAGGCTGGAGTGTAGCATGGCGATCTCCGCTCACTGCAAGCTCTACTTCTTTGTTTCACTCAATTCTCCTGCCTCATCCTCCCCAGTAGCTGGGACTACAGGCACTCGCCAACATGCCCGGCTAATTTCTTTTGTATTTTTAGTAGAGACAGAGTTTCACCCTGTTAGCGACGATGTTCTCGACTCCTGACCTCGTTATCCGCCCGCCTCGGCCTCCCAAAGTGCTGGGATTACATGCATTGAGCTAGGGCACCTGGCCACAATCTACTTTCAGAATGAATTCATTGTTCCCAACTCCAAATATTAACTTTTCTTTTTTTTTTTTTTATTTGAGATAGCATCTTACTGTATTGCTCAGGCTAGAGTGCAGTGGCATAATCTGAGCTGACTGCAACCCCTGCCTCCTGGGTTAAAACTATTCTTGTGCCTCAGTCTCCCCAGTGGTTGTGATTACAGGGACATGCCACTACCGCTGGCTAATTTTTGTATTTTTAGTAGAGCCAGAGTTTTGCCATGTTGGCCACTCTGGTCTCACACTCCTGACCTCCAGTGATCTGCCCTGCTTAGCCTCCCAAAGTGCTGGCATTACAGGCCTGAACCACCGCACCTGGCCAAAATACTGTCTTTTTAAAAGTATGATTTCCCTGGCTCTTACCAAGTTAACTACAGTTAACTAGGTTTTTGTTGTTGGTTGTTTGTTTTAATGTCTTCAAATAGAAACGTATTTATCCAGGCAACTAACTTTAATAAATGAATACGTTTTTCACTAAGCTTTTTTTTTTTTTTTTTTTGAGACGGAATCTCGCTAAGCTTTTAAACAAAATGCAGGAATCAGTGCGATGACATTTTTCTTACAGAATTTTTAACTCACCTGAAAATACCTGAGCTTCATAGAAGATCTATTCAATGCAGTGGGGGTCATTGTAACATCCAACCACATTAATGCTGTATAAGTACATTTTCACACTGCTTATGAAGATATACCCAAGCCTGGGCAATTTACAAAAGAAAGAGGTTTAATGGAATTTCATTTCCATGTGGCTAGGGAGGCCTCACAATCATGGCAGAAGGCAGAAGCCATGTCTTACATCACAGCAGGCAATAGAGTGTGTACCAGCAGGGGAAATGCTGGATGCCTATAAAATCATCATATCTCATTAGAACTCACTCACTATCAGAAGGATAGTATAGGGGAACCACCCTATAATTCAATTATCTCCACCTGGCCCCACCCTTGACATGTAGTGATTATTACAATTCAAGGTGAGATGTGGTTAAGGACATAGAGCCAAATCATATCAGATGTGTTACTGGTAGGGTTCATTTGAGGTCTGCATTTCTTAAGCATTTCCTTTGGCTACTGGTTCCCAAATGTAGTGCTAACATACCTTGCAAAAACTCACAGAAAACAATTGCCTTAGGTATATCTATGTTGGTAGCATTTGTTTTTGCTTGGTTTTGTTTTGTAGTGACAATATAAGTGTATCAGAACAAGTGGCACATTTTAAATATTTGTTATATAAGTGGGAAATTTGTGTCTCTGAAAGTTTGGAAGAATTGCTCTAGGAATAATCCAATTTGAGGGGTTTAAAGAAAATTGTCTTTAAGTGAGAGACATGATGTTAAGATCTGTCTTTAAAAGATAGGCATGTTTTACTCCCATTGCCTTAAATGTGTCATGTTTTTCACATCACTGAAATGCTTCCTCAGCCTAAAAGAGAAATCCTGATTGCGCTTGTAATTTTAGATGATTTTAACCTTTTTCCCTTGTTCCACTCAGTACATACAGTCCACCTCCTCCATATTTACTGAGTGTTGACAGAATGGATAACCATTTACAGAGAAGTCTTTTGCCTCCTACATTAAACGACATGTTTGCTCAAACAAAAGCAAATTCATGGAGCCTCACTGCAAACAGGCCGTGGCCGTATCCCTCATGAGGTTGTTCATGAAGTCTTTGTTTACTATGTCTGCCTGTCTCACATCCCTCTGTGATTACAGCCACACCTATCAACGTCTGTGTTTATGATCAATCAGTTTTTTCTCTCTGTGATCTCCTAGGAAATCCAATGCAATCAACCCCACCAAAAGGGTGACATTTCAGCACTTTGGTCCTTGCTGAGGAGCAAATAAGATGTTTGATTTCTGCTGATAAAATAAAATTGGCAACCATGAGACCTAAGAGATTCTGAGAAATGTCATGGACTTTATAACTTCTTTCAATAAAAGTCAAATCATGCATTATTTTCTTGACTGCATTTCAGGGAGTAAGAACCGAGAATTTTGCTAAATGTGTGTGTGTGTGTGTGTGTGTGTGTGTGTGTGTGTGTGTGTGTAGCTATCTGTATTTATGCACACAGACACCCATATCTTCAAGACATTTATGTGTCTTCAGGAAATAGTGACTTTCCTGAGGATATGTAAATTGCATATATATATATATTTTTTTTCTTATCCTTTGAGAAATGCCTACTGCTTCTTCTTTCACGCCTCAAGTAAATCTCCTTTAAATTTCATAATTTGCAATGTAAGATGTGCGTAATACTCTGTTTTGTAATCCTTAAAGTGCATAAATCCACTTTCTGTCAATATCAGTAATGAGTCAGCAATAAGTGCTTATCAGAAAAAAAAATTCCACACTACATCCTACCTAAGTTCTCATTTATCCCAGCCAGAGTTATTATCTTAAGGAAAAGTAATTGAAGGAGAAGTAGCTTACCTACCTTCTAGAATTCTAAAATATCTGGAAATTGTGTAGTCTGTGTATTTGGACAACAGGTTCTATTTGTTTGTTTGATTTTGCCAGCTCCACATGAAATTCAAATTTATCATGGATACTAAAAGTAAATTAAAAGTATAGGCTAAAAACCACAATTACTTTTCCACCAGCCTAATACATCATTACTGCACGTTGAAGAGTACAGCATACACATGTCCTTAAAACCAGCTCTTTCATAGATTTTAAGAATATGCTATCATATGTACTATAACAAGTATATGACATTTCCCTGTTCCCTAACATTATGTCCTCAGCACCCCTTCCCTTCAATCTTCTCTGTCTCGTTTTTTTTTTCTCAAACTTGATGTGCATCTCCTGAACTTAGGAATACCTGACTTTCTCCTGAAAATATGAAACTGCCTTGTGGTGTAGAGCACAGGTCTCTGTCTGAAAATTCGCTTCCTCCTATCATCAGGGTGATGGCAGGTGGATCGTCATAAGAGGACCAGGGTGAACCCTGCACATCTGCATTGGCTTGAGGTCATCTTACAGCAATGAATTCCCCCATGTGTGAAGCCTGCAAACGCAGCTTCCCTTCTCTGCTCTCATCCTCCAGGAGCAGAAATGGAGTTCCTGTCCTGAAGAGCAACACATACTGCCTTTGTCCATTAGTGACAGGAAATAGCAAAGAGCCCACAAATGGATCCAAGAGAGAACATTTCAGTCTTGGCCATCAGTTAGTTCCAGAAAGCAAAGAAAGAGTCATCAATGACAGTGGCATGATATCTGCTGAGGAAGACCCTACTGAGGTTCTCACCTCTCCTCCCTCATTGTAGATCCTGATATTAAAAAACAAACAAACAAAAAAGCCACCAAGTAGGGAAGAAGGACAGAGAAAAAAGAGAGACATCACCGCCTTCCGATGTACTTAAACTGACCAGTCTTCATCAAGCTACGTGCAATTGGGGAAAACGAAAAGTTATAAATTTATTTTGTTTTATTGTTGTTGTGTTTGAGTTTTTTTGTTGTGGGTTTTTAAGATATGGTCTTGCTGGGTCACTCAAGCTGGAGTTCAGTGGAATGATCACAGCTCAACTTCCTGGGCTCAAGCAATCCTCCCACCTCAGCCTCCCTACTAGCTGGGACTACAGGCACATGCCACCACACCTAGCTAAATTTTTAAAATTTTTATTAATTTTTATTTTCATTTTTATTTTTTGTAGACATGTGTTCTAGCTAGGTTTTCCAGGTTGGTCTCCCAACTCCTGGGCTCAAGCAATCATCCCATCTTGGTGTCTCTTACAACAATTTCGGCTGTGAATTTAAATCAAGATGATTTTTCTTGGCTGGGTGCAGTGATTGACACCTGTAATCCCACTGCTTTCGGAGGTTGTCTCAGAGAGGATTGCTTGAGCCTAGGAGTTTCAGACCAACTTGAGAAACATAGAGAGATGCCATCTCTACAAAAAAAGAAAAAAAAGGAAAAGAAAAGAAAAATTAACTGGGCATGGTGGTGAACCTAAAGTCCCAGCTACCTCAGAGGCTGACTTGAGCCCAGGAGATCAAGCCTGCAGTGAGCTATGATCATGTCACTGCAATACAATCTGGGTGATAGAGCGAGACCCTAACTCTAAAAAAAATATTTACCAAGCAATTAAAATAAATGCTACACAATTTTATGTGGGTTGGAGCCAACTTGATGGGTAAATTATGTCAAGCTATGCCTGTATTCCCAGCTGTTCAGAAGGTTAATGTAGGATTGTTTGAATCAGGAAGTAAAGGCTTCAGTGAGCTATGATTGTACCACTGCACTCCAGCCTAGGCAACAGAGTAAGAACTTGTGTCTAAAAATATAAGCTAAAATAGTATGCTTCTTCTTTAACATTTTTTGTCTGTAACTGGATATCTCTTATAACTGAATGATGAATTGTATGATCAAAGCCTATGGAAAGAGCAAGATTCCTCTCATGGAGGGAGTTTCCATTAATAGTAAGAGGCAATGTGAGGATGTGCTCTGATTGTATTTCAGGCATCCCAGAATCAAAGACTCAGCTGTACGGCTGATGAATATTTATCAGGTTCTGACTAAAACCCCAGACTGTGGTAAGTACAAGGAAAACTGAGGGAAATGAGACGTGGTGTATCTTCTGGATGAGCTCATTGTCTTAGAGAAAGTACAGACAGAAATCCAGGGACAGAGAGAACGTCTTGCCACCACCTCATGCTGCATGGTAAATGATGAATCCAGTGTGAACTGAATGTTTCCCAATCCTAGAAGGCAATATCCTAATTAATTAAGATGCTATATTTTTCATTCTAAGAAAAAAAAATGAAAGGAATATTAGTTTACCTTTACTTGCAATAGACCATTCTAAAAGCATGTCTTGTGCAGCTATTCTATAAAGTAGAATGAGCATTATACTAAGCACTTTTGGATGAATGAATCTTTAAAAAAAATCTTGATTATAATTAAAAGTGATTGGGAAGACAAAGCGAATGCCCATGAAACAATAGGCAATATTGTCGCCTATTTGAATGTATTTACCTGTGACTTCCAAGCAATTACAATAAATGCTACACAGTTTTATAAGGGTTGGAGCCAACTTCACTGGTAAAATCTTCAAAAACAAAGTGGGATTTGCAGCATAATTAGGATTTATCTCAAAATTTGGAAGAAGATAAGTCATTCTATAGCAGAAGTTGATAAAATGATTCTAGTCATTAAGTTAGAAGGGAATATTTTTAGAAACCTTGCTTAAAACAGACTGACAAAAAGTTGAGTTTGTACAATACAGGGAGTCAACACCCATTTGTCTAAGTAGAGAAGTGAAAATTGTAAAAAATCCAGAAATCAAGAAGAAATTTACATTTATAATTGAACAACGGAAAAGTATATTAGGGTTTGAAGCAGAAAATTTCAATTAGCATTTCAGTAAGATGAAACTTATAGAAAAAATGGCCAGTTGACAGAAATAAGAGAATGTCCAGTCAATCAGGTTCTTTGAATGTCAAGTCAAATAGTAGCTTCTTTGAGAAGCTACTGGCCTCATTTACAGAAGAGAGTGTGGGTAAAGGTGGAATTAATGGAAAGGAAGACTTATATGATTTGTGTTCCCACCAATATAGCAGAGTGGTTATGCCCAACCAACACTCCCACTAAAGAGATCATGGAAGTTCTAGAAAAAGTGGAATGTTCTTTAAAAGACATGTCTAATTCTAAGAAAGTAGAAGTTATTAATTGCTAGGGGTAGAAACATAATAGGTCAGGAAACCTGAGTATTCAGAAGATTTGAAACTTCCTTGAGCGACTCAGTCATTGTAAGGATAGATAATAAAGAAGATACTGATCTTGTACTGAGGATGGGGTTGGAATTAAAAACTTTTTGTTCAGTGACAAACTCAAAAGAGTATTCTGCCAGTCTGGTATTGGACTAGAAAAGATATCTGACAGCTAAAACAAGAAAAAGAAAAAAAAAGAAAAAAGAAAAATTTACCCTTTGGACCAAACTCCAGGCTGGAAAAATGTCTCCTCTAATGAATTTGCACTTTCAGAATTGTCCTTGCAAAGATTTCGGGGTTAGCCCTTACCTTAGCTGCACAATTTAAGAAGATTCAAGACAATAACTGGACTTCTGATGGTGCCACATTGGTAATGCACAGGATGCATAGATCTTGGAAGGCGGTTCCTCCCCTGAAAAACTGGGCATAAGATGCCCAAACCTGAGATCTTATAGATGCACAGGTTAACAAACATGCAAACTGAAATTGAAAACTACACAAGGTGACAAGCCACCAAGAACAAGAGTTAGCTGTAGAAATGAACAATATATTCAAGGAATTCAAATTTTTGGATGCTCAAACATAGAATGTAACACCTCAAATATGTAGAATTTTGGATGTAACTCAAATATATTTAGGATGTTTACAGAAGCAAACAGGAAACAGACTGCATGAATAGGACATAAAGGTAAAAAAAAAAAAAACAAGCAATCGTCCCAAAGACAGCCTTCCAAAGCAGTGGGATTCCAGGTGTCAATTGCTTCACCCACCCAAGAAAAATCGTCTTGATTTAAATTCACAACTGAAATTGTTGTAAAGAGACCCAAGATGGGAGGATTGCTTGAGCCCAGGAGTTGGGAGAATAGCCTGGAAAACCTACCTAGAGACCATGTTTACAAACAAACAAAAAAAGCTGCAAACAAACAAATAACACAAACAAATGAACAAACAAACAAACAAAAGACACAACACATACAGCATTTGGGACTATATTAAAATTAAAACAGTGTAGATTAAACAGGAGATAACATAGATCTAAAGAAAATTATAGTGTATTAGAAATTATATATTAACTGTGCCACACTTCCAATTCCTCTATGTCACTTTACCTTTTGTCTGTAAATTTGTTCTGATCATGAGGCACTGCTGGAGTCTCTGTGAATCTACTGTGATTCTGGGGGCTGTCCAATTTGCGAATTGTTCATTGCTCAATTAAAGTCCTTTAAATTTAATTCGGCTGAAGTTTTTCTTTTATCAGCCCCCCAAATAAATAAGTAGGTAAATTCATTGATACGTTCCTTTGATTTAACTGATTCTCAATGTACACGTACATCAAAATATCACAATGTATACTGTAAATATATATTATATAATTTTTATTTTTCAATTAATCATTGAATAGAAGGACTCCCTATTTACTAACAACACCCCCTCACACTGATGACAGCAGTTTCCTCAACAAGGGAGTTATAGTGACCCATAATCTCCCACTCTCAGCAAAGAGAATCATTGAATTAAATTATCTAGTTAACTAGATAATTATGCTGGGTACTTTGGAAATATTACTATTTGCAGAGAAGTGACTTCCTACCTATGTTTTGAACAGTAGGCTTTACATTATTTCCAATCATTGATTAGCATGACAATTCCATTTTTCTCCCAAACATATTTACTGATATCTCCCCTCTGCCAAAACAACAACAACAACAACTATGGTTCTATATCATAACTTGGCATGGCAAGTTAATCCATGGAGGCTTGCAAAGTATAAAATGATCTCAACTTAACAAACTTTAGTTTCCTTATACTAAGAAAATATTTGATGTATCATATAGGAATTATTTTGGTAAAATAGATGTACTTGAAGGAGTTTGGTGTGGAGGAATAAATTCTCCAGCCTCTGTCCAGAAGAGATATCTCAGAAAAGAATAATTTCTAAAAACACTGAAAAGTTACAATGAGTTTCATATAAACTATCACTTGCAAAACAAGGGTAGTTGCAGCTACAAGTAAATGTTTGTGGTTTCTGTACTGTCTGTATATTTATTTCACTAAAAACTCGGAGTACTTTTTGAGGAGGTTGACGGATACATCCATGGGTACACAATTGTGAATCTGACTATCATTTACAAAGCAGGAATTCCCATACAAAATTGAACCTGAGAGATTGGTTAGGGGTTTGTCCATTCAATTGTGTTTTGTAGTTGATCATTTCTACATAAAATTAAGAAAGATATGTATTAATAGACAGGTCTCTTTTTTTCTTGAATGCTATACTTGTTATTTGTCAAGGTAACACAGAATGGCGGTGCTGCATATGATTACGAATGTGCATGTATTTAAAAGTTATTGATTTTATTGTAGAACGCCCAGGGTAGAGACCAGGCACAGTGGCTCACACCTATAATCCCAGCACTTTGAGAGGCCATGCTGGCAGATCACTTGAGACTAGGAATTTGAGATCAGCCTGGCCAACATGTAAAATCTGAATCTCTAATGAAAATACAAAAATTAGCTGGTCAAGGTGTTGTGCACCCTTAGTCCAAGCTGCTTGAGTGTCTGAGGCAGGAGAATCACTTGAACTCAGGAAGCAGGGTTGCTTTGAGCCAAGATTATACCACTGCACTCCAGTAGGGGTCAAGATTTTGCCTCAAAAATAAATACATACATACATACATACATATATACATACATACATAAATACATAAATAATAAATAAGACTGACCAGGGTATAGACTATGAATATGCCACAGAATTCAGATGTACCTAAATCCTAGTTGAGAGAGGAAAGAAGATGAGAGTAGAAAGCATCATGAAGCTTAAGAAGGGGCAGGACCACTCATTTGTGTATTTATTCATGTGCTGAGCCAGGGGCATAAAGGCAGAGAACTACACTGGTTAAAGTGGCTGTTGTGAAGACAAATACACTATGCGGTATAGCTGTCTTTTCTTAGATCATGTAATGTATGGTAAACTATAAGGCTGATGAACATTTGGCAGTTTGTTCAGAAAACACCAAAACTTATTTCTAATTTGTGAAAAAATAAATATAGAATTTCAGCAACACTTATTCTAGTTTTACAGGCAGCTGCCATTTTTGGTAGTGTCAAAATATTGGAATGCAAATATTTTTAGAGTATTTCACTTGAAAAATAGATATTCTGTACTTCTCATATTACGAAGTTTATGACATAATTCACTGTCATTGCTGTGGAGTTAGTTCTTTCTTTCAAGCCACCTCAATTTCACTTACTTTTAAATGTTTCTTTCTTTCACACCTTTTCTAAAGACTGGGTGATTATAAATGGTTCTGATTTTATTCCTTAATGTATTGCTCAGCAATCCTAGCTAAATCATGCTACTGTGTGCTAAGAATTTCATGCTAATCCAATTCATTCATTCTTTTACTTCAGTTTTGAATCAAAAAGAGAATTTCATTTATCCAAACATTGTAATCTACCAGGTTCAGTTATTACTAAAATGAAAGAGTTTTATTGCTAATTTTTAAAGGACTACTTTATTTTTTATAATTTGTTATCAATTTTTTATATCAAAGTTTTACAACTTTGATTTCAAAGACAGAGATAAATCTCTTTCTTTCCTTTCTCTCTTTCTCCCCTACTTCCATCCCTCTGTCTCTCTCTCTTTCTCTCTCTTTTTCTCTCTCTCTCTCTGTCCCTACTTCCCACTGTCACTCCTTCCTTCACTCCATTCTAGATTTAGAAAGGCTTGCTGGTTTAGGGTTGCCCACCGACACTCCAAACCATCCACCATGCACCTCCAGGTCTACCAAGCTTTGAGGTTGCTGAGTATCTGGGTAATGAGGCCTAACTAAATAATATTTTATTAAGTGAGGATGGTTAACAACATGAAGACTCATGAGGGCAACCTTATCACACTGGATATTAAAATATGCAACAAATTTGCTATCAAAACTGGTGTGTTGGCTCACACCTGTAATCCCAGCACTTTGGGAGATAAAGGCAGGTGGATCGCTTGAGTTCAGGAGGTTGAGAGCAGCCAGGTCAACATGACGAAATCCCATCTCTACTAAATATACACAAATTAGCTAGGCATTGTGGTGCAAGCCTATAGTCCCAGCTACTAGGGAGGCTGAGGCAGGAGAATCGCTCAAACCTGGTAGTAGGGGTTGCAGTGAGACAAGATCACCTCACTGCAGTCCAGTCTGGATGACAGGGGGAGACTCTGTCTCAAAAAAGAAAAAAAAAGAAAAAAAAAGACTATAAAATTAGCATAAGAATAAAGAAAGTAATGAAAAAACTGAAAGTAGAGATATAGAGCCAAGGATATATAGAAATGTAGTAAAGGATGAAGTTAGACTTAATATCATTTAGGCAATAGTGGACTTTAAAAAATGGTATTATGACAAATATGTGTAGCTCTTTAAGAAAAGATACATTTAGACCCTACCATCTTACCACACTCAAGAAAGAATCCCCAATGGAATACAGATCTAAATTTTTTTTACATAAATGAACTACGAAAGAACTAGCAGGAAAGTCAAAACTTTTTTTCTATGACCTGAGAGTACGGAAATGTCTTTTTATAACGCAAGACCCATATCAATAAAAAAAGACTGATAAATTTAAGTACATTCAAAAAAATTCTACATTGCATACAATCCCATAGGTTAAGTAAAAAGCCAGTGACAAATAATATGAAAATATTTGCAGGATTTAAAACAGATAAGTGGCTAATACTCCCAATATATAGAAACTTACAACAAATAAAAAAGGAGGAAACAGGTGTTTTAGAATCAGTGAAAAGCACAGATAACTAGCAAAAAAGGATGTTCTGATAAACATAGGAACAGAAAACCAAATATTACATGTCCTCACTTATAAATGGATGCTGAATGGTGAGAACACATGGACACATAGAGGGGAACAACACACATTGGGGCCTTTCAGAAGGTGGAGGGTGGGAGGAGGGAGAGGATTAGGAAAAATAGCGAATGGGTACTAGGCTTAACACCTGGGTGATGAAATAATCTGGACCAAAAACTCCCAGAACACAAGTTTAGCCAACAACAAATCTGCCCTTGTACCACTGAACATAAAATAAAAGTTAAAAAAAATCAAATTAGAAAAAAAAATGAACTTAAGTGTATGAAAAAATGTTGAACTTTACTCACAGGTAAGGAATGCAAATGTGTGCTGGGGAGGCTCCTCATGAATTTTCATTATGAAAGGTTGCTTTTTTGATAAAAAGAATCAGAAATGGTGGGAACAGTTAGGACCAATACTGCAGTTGACTTACGGGTATTCCTTTGTCTTTTGGAGATTTCAGCTAATCCAAGCAGTCTTCAAACCACTGATATTCTCTTGAATGTAACTTTTATACATTGTTGGAAATACACAGGCCAACACACTGAATATTTGCATTGCAAAAATGCCAAAGTTACCTTGATTTTTCATTACTGATAACATGGGTTATTAAATAATCTCCTCTGTAATTGAACATTGTGAGCATTAGGCTTTTAGAGTGAAATGCTTTATCACTGTTTTTATAAACAAATGAGAACCTGATGGAGAGTTCTTTGGCTTGCTGATAATCACTTTCAAGTAAACATAATTTAATTTTCAATTAATCTCAGGAAAGGGACCAGCTACCTCACATAAGTCCCTGTTGCCAATTTATATGTACTGTTGTTTCAAGTGATAACCTGATCCGAACTGTCATTCAAAAGCACATCTGTAACCAAATATTCTGTCTCCGAGTAACCGTTATGTCTAGCCTGGATACTTAACAAGATTTTTTGAATGAGTAACAGCTGTCTAAAGTCTGAGTCTGAAAGAATTAAAGAAAGAGAGAAAATATACGAAAAGCAGCTCAACAGTGAAAGACAGACTTATTTTGGAGAATAAACCTGATAAGGGCTTCTGACTGATTTCAGTCAGGAGTACTCTTATAGACTAAGAGTTTTTAAGGGTTAAGGCTAGAGAGCTTTTGACAGGCTTGGAATGTTTCTCTGTGGAGGAGAAGTTTATGGAAGAGTTGGAATATACCTGGGCGGAGGTGAGGTTATCTTGGGGTTGGCATGTCACTCACTGGGGAGGGTTTTCTCTTAGAGTAGGAGATGTCATTTGTAGTTTATGATCATGCTGACATTAGCCATTAGGCTGATGCCCTTTGAGTTGGATTTAGATGGTTTTTAATCAAAGGGAACTTTAAAATGGTGGTGTTGTCCAAAATGGCGATGCTCCTGTTCTGTCAGTTTCTTGCTGTAAAATATACTGTTAGAAACACCTATGAGTTTATTATCATGGGTATAATTATAATGGATTGTTAGTAAATCATTTTGTAAATTTCCTTGCAATGAAAGTACTTTAATTCTTTCTTTTAATTGTTCCAATCAATGCAACATAAAAAGCTTTCTGATAAATTTTCTGTTGACAATGGTTAGAAATGGATAAGTACGGTAAAATCTTCACTGGTCAAAACCCCCATTTTTTTTTTTTTTTTTTTTTTTAGAAAGATTCATAAGGAGGGAGCAAATATTTAGGATTTTAAACCATCAGACCCTAAAAGAGTTACAATGTAACGCTGCCTTATTTTTTATGAATGTATTATACATTTATATAACTTGTGAATTAATTATGAGTCCATATAGGACTCCACTATGAGTCCTAACATATCTTCACTGTGTAAATATATCTTAATTTATTTAAAAATGAGTTTAAGGCCGGGTCAAGGGACTCACGCCTATAATCCCAGCATTTTGGGAGATTGAGGTGGGAGGATCACTTGAGGTCAGGAGGTCAAGACCAGCCTGGCCAACATGGTGAAACTCTGTCTCTACTAAAAATACAGGAATCAACCATGCATAATGGTGTGTGTTGGTAGTCCCAGCTACTCAGGAGGCTGAGGCATGAGAATTATTTGAACTCGGGAGGCAGAGGTTGCAGTGAGCCAATATCATGCCACTGCACTTTAGCCTGGGTGACAAAGCAAGACTCTACTTCAAAATAAATAAATAAATAAATAAATAAATGAATAAATAAATAAATAAATGAATAAATAAATAAAGAGTGTGAGCTTATTTACCAAGATTCATCATTTTAAAATATTCTCTGCTAAAATATAATTTCTTATTTAACTCTTGTTCAGTATATTAGATCATAACTATCAAACTATCATAAGTAAAAAAAAACCTTGAAAGTGGATCAAATCAAAGTATTCTATGGTACAAGTCTTATTTTAGGCAATTTAGCTTTTTATTTTTACCTGCATCATGCTCGGCACCCATCCCCCATACTCTTATATACCCACGGAGTCTATCTTCTGGCCTGTCATGTAGAGGACTCTGGATTAAAGTGAAGCTCTTGGCTTCTTGTCCTGAATATTCTTCTAATTACTCTGAAATACTGGTACCTCAACTTTAACACCTGTAAGATGAGATATGAGTTAGTCAACATCAGCGGTGCCAATTTAGATTCATCCAGTGTCAATCTATGATCAGCTAGTATTGTCTACATTTTATGCTTTGCTGAGAAGAAATCCATGCTTTGCTGGAAACAATACTGATTATTTCATCTGCACAGAAGCCCCCAAAATAGGCTTGTAGTATATATTCCAAATACCTGCTTCTTGTGTCCTTCAAATGTCTAGTTAACTTTCTATGTGATAGATTTGTGAAGTTTTTCAAAAATTTCTGGCCACTATATCAAGTATTTCTGTGTGTGTGTGTCCTCTCCCCTTTCTTTTCATTTGGGTATTCGAATTACTCACATATTAGGATACTTGAAGTTGTCCCACAACTCATTGACGCTCTTTCCATTTTTTTTTCTTCTGTGTGTCTCATTTTAGAGAGTTTTCCTTGCTACTCATTCAAATGCTATAAACTTTGGTGCGTGCGTCTGTGTTTGTGAGATGGAGTCTACCTCTGTCACCCAGTGTGGAGTGCAGTAGCATGATCTTGGCTCACTGCAACCTCTTCCTCCCGGGTTCAATTCATTCTCCTGCCTCAGGCTCCCTAGTAGTTGGAACTACAGGCACCTGTCACCAAACCTGGCTAAATTTTGTATTTTTAGTAGAGATGGGGTTTCACCATGTTGGCCAGGCTGGTCTCAAACTCTTGGCATCAAGTAATCTGCTTACCTCACCTCCCAAAGTACTGGGCTTGCAGCCACAAGCCACCACAACCTCCCAAATACTATAAGCTTTGAATTGCCAGATGTTGTGAATTTTATTACTTTGGGGGTTGGGTTTTTTATTTATCTAAAAATTCCTAGGTTTTATTATGGGCTTCAGTTATGTGATTTTGAATGAGATTGATTTCTTTGGGTTTTACTTTTCAGGTTTGTTAGGCAGGACTTGATTAGAGCTGAGGCTGTTGCTAATCATTTTTTCCTTGTTAAAGTAAGATCAACCTCAAAAGTTTATGAAATGTATCATGTATTTAGGGAATTTTTTTTCCTTATGGCTGGTGAAAAGGGCATCATTTACAGCCTTCTGTGAATCTTACGCAGTGTTCTGGTTCTGTTGGATATTTATATCTCCATCCTTGGGTAATTTTTTTCATATCCATCCTGCTGTTGGTTAAATATTCAACAGGCACACTCTGTACTGTAGGGGTTTTTTTTTGGTTTTTTGTTTTTTGGTTTTTTTGAAGGCAAGAGTCTCTGTATATCTATCTTCTCTCCTGTAACCCTGTCCTTCAAATTCTAGGTGCCTTGTTTTCTCTAAACTCTTAGGTTCATCACTTTAAATCAGACAGCCTACTGGATTCTGTGTGAGTTCTCCTTCTATCATTGCCTGGAATCTCTCTCAATATGGAAGTTATGCAATCAAAAGTACTCATCTCATTTATTAGCTCTCTTTCTGGAATCACTTATCTATTGATTGGTATCCAGTGTCTTAAAAACCATTGTTTCACATATTGTCTTTATTTCTTTCTGATGGGAAGATAATTACTTGTTTACCCCCTCTTAACCAAAAGTGCTAGTTTTACATTAACTTTCTACATCTAAATTTATATAAATCCCAGTGAAGAGAACATTTTTGCAGTGTTTGATTTGACTATGAGAAATATGAATTTTATATATTTCAGTTTTTTTATACCAATAACCTTGCCATCCAGTTACTTTCTCAAATGTAAAAGCACATTAACTACTGCCATCAATCCAAGTTCTCACTGGTTTACCTATAATGCAGAAACAATACAGAGTCATGGTCAGGCAGCCAGACTCTGGTTTTTGTCATGGTTCCAAAACTCATCTACTGTGTTCAGCTGGGCAAGTTACCAATGCTTGTCATGCTGCCATTTTCTTGTGCATAATGTAGGGGTGACACAGTACTGCATTGTTGAGTCATTGTGAGGAAGAAATGAGTTAGTATTTGTAAGACCCTTAAAACACTCCCTGAAATATAATAGGTATCATATGTGTTTGACAAAAATGGTAAATCTAAAAAGGAATTATAAATGTTGGAGTGGAAAATGTGCAAGTATTATCTGTGATTTCAGGAACCATTTTGTAGACAGATAGCTCTCTCATTCCAGTTGTAATGGTTTATCAATAAGTTGTGCTTAAATCTGTAATAGCATTATATCACATCAGTATTTTTAAATGCATCATCCTGACAAGATTGAAATTAAATCATTACTCTCATTTTCAATTCAGAAATCTAATAATACTTGGTACTATATATATAGAGTATTTATGTTCCTTCCAGCTACTTACTAACAAAAGAGAGAGCTTTCTTGTTTTCCAGAGGAAAAAGATAAACATGTACTTAAAGGGACAATGTTAAGTGGTCTGAAAGAGGAATAAGGTGAGTGTCCAGAAATGAATACATCTAGTGAATTTAGGGGAAAGCATTTCTTAACATCCCCTCTTTCAAATTGGATGTGTATCAGCTATTTCCCTGGAGAATACCACAAAGATGCCAGGTTTTTCAAATGCACCAAATGAAGAACTAGGAATAGAATTCTGATTACCCCATCACTTTCTGCCTTGAAACCTTTTGCATATAAATGTTCATGTTGCCGCTTTCACCATACTATAATTCAATTTAAAAGTAACAACCTAAAATCATACTGATGTAGCTATCTTATTGATTTAAAAGAGACATGAGTTTTAATAAACTCTCTTTGAGGATCAGAAATGGACACGAGTTGGAAAAACATGGTCGTATCATAGGACATTTATTTGGGCATTTTTATATTATTCAGGTTCTGAAAGGTCACCTGACTCAGAGCAATAAAATTTGGATTCAACTTAGTTTCGATTCATCCATATCAAATGGTGAGATCCTGGTCATTAAATGAGCTATGAACTCAGAGAAGTCAGGGAGGAGCGGATAGACTTCAGTGGCTTTGTACTGTGTTAATTTGGCTTTGCACTGTGTTAATTTGGCTTTGCTGAATTACATTTCCAAGAACTTCCTTTCTTATATATTCTCCTTTATGCATGAATCTTCTCAAGGGAGATTCATGGGGATTAGGAATGTAGAAAGAGAGCAGCAGGCATTTTGCAAGTCACACATTTAGTCATAGATCTGCTGAATCACTTTGTTGGCATGAAGCAGCAGCCAGGTCTGTAACTGCCCCATCTGTTCCTGGATCCTCTTTCAGCATCACCGATTCCTAAACTATCTGTGTGTGTTTAGCTTGGTGAGGCAAGGTTCCAGATCCTGCAGTTCTGCAGTTCTTCATTACCAAGGTCAGAGGCAGTAATAAGACATACGTTTTAGTCCATTCGTCTTAGTCCATTTGGGATGTTACATAAAATATCATGGACTTGGGACTCAGAAACAACAGAAACTTAATTCTCACAGGTCTGGAGGCTGAGTGTTGAGGATCAAAGCACTGATAGTTTCTGTGTCTGATGAGGTCCATAGATGGCTCCTTTTTCTTGTGTCCTCATCTGGTCAAAGGAGCAAGGGAGCACTCTGGGGTCTCTTTTACAAGGA
Organism: Papio anubis; assembly: GCF_008728515.1. NCBI lineage: Eukaryota > Metazoa > Chordata > Mammalia > Primates > Cercopithecidae > Papio > Papio anubis. The sequence goes on from NC_044997.1 coordinate 3,825,219, forward strand.
CACTCATCTAATTGACAAGGCTCCACCCACATGACCTCACCACTTGACAAATGCCCCACCTTCTAATACCATCACTATGGGGATGAGGAATTCAACATGTGAATTTTGAGGAAATGGAAATATTCAGACCATAGCAGCACCATCTTTGTATGGCTGCAAGTCGCACTTGTGGGCTCCAGACTGCTCCCAATCTCTCCTACTTCACGGGTATGTGTGTGTACACATACACATATATACATACATACACACACATATGTTTTCTAGGAGTTCTGTTTCCATGACATTACCCTGATTGATTTGCTGGAAGAGGAAAAATCTGGGAGGCATGGTAATGTGCAAATGAGTATAATGCCACCAACAGTGAAAATAAATACTCTCCTGTCATTGTGATGGCACTTGAACATTTTCTAACCCCAGGTATCAAATCAAGGTATCCGGTTGGGTAGGTTTATTCTTTGACAATTTGGAAAACAGGAAAAATGATCACCAGTGAAATTACCAGCTGAGACCCTTTAATTTGATAATTAACAATAGGAAAAGTGTTTTCAAATGTCAAAAAAAATTAGTATTTGTTTCATTCTATATCATATTATATTTAAATAAGGGAAAATAGGGCTTTCTCCCTACTTCTTTAAAAATAAACATATAATAAACTAATACAATAATGAATTATTGATTTTTCAAAAGTCAAGAAATTAGGTAGTGATAATGACCATCTTTAAAGATTTTATTCCCTTTGCAGCTCTTCAAAACAGTATATAAATAAATAAATAAGAAGATTCATATATTAGGATGAGGAAGTAGCTTCAATATTTTGAGGAATACAGTGTTTTAAAGCATTGTTTCTCTTTTTCATTTTTGCTTTTTCTTTTGAGACTGAGTCTTCCTCTGTTACCGAGGCTGGTGAGATCCCAGCTCACTGCAACCTCCACCTTCTGAGTTCAAGCAGTTCTCTTTCCTCAGCCTCCTGAGCAGCTGGGACTACAGGCATCCACCACCATGCATGCTCAGCTCATTTTTGTATTTTTAGTAGAGATAGAGGTTTGTCATGTTGGCCAGGTTATTCTCAATCTCCTGACCTAAGGTAGTCTGCACCTTGGCCTCCCAAAGTGTTGAGATGAGAGGGCATATTTCTCAATTTTTAATAAGTCACCTGGGAACGTTGTTCAAATGCAGATTTTATAATAGGTCCAATTTACATCCTGAAATTTGACATTTCCTTCAAGCTCCCTTTCAAGAATTGCACTTCTAGTAGCAATACAAAAACCTATGGATTCATAAATCCTGTGACTGTAATTTTTTTTTTTTTTTTTTTTTTTTTTTGGTAACCGACTGGTATGGTAGCTAAATTATATCACACTTTTTTTAGTAATTTCAGGACATATTTATCTATCAATGCCATGAATTACTGCCTTTATGAATATGTTTTTAGTTTTTCTCACTCCACAGTAAAGGAGTTGTCATAATGAAGAATAGCTTTGATGCTCTTTTCTCCACTTACACACTGACTTAGGTGCACATTGTGAAGTTTTATTTATAATTAATATTATAATGTGTACCTGTATTCTTCAATTAAGGAGCCATTTTATCTACCTGCATTGCAATCGAATGCAGAATGGGTTGAAAGGGAGGGTCACAAAAGAGATTTGATTTTGAAACAGTTACATCTTGACACCCCAAAGTGAAAGGAAATTTAGCAATTATCCTATTAATTTAAAACCGAAATCATGTTGGTCCTGAATAATATGCTAAGGTTATTTTGACATTGAACTAATTAAGAGCTGAAGCTTTAATACACACGCACGCGCGCGCACACACACACAAACACATATTAAATATATATATAATAAAATAAAAAAAATGTATATTATAAAAGCACCAGATTTGCGATGGAAAGGCAACAGGGAAGAAAACTGAAGTAAATTATAAAAGATCTAAGATGGAACAAGTTCAAAAACAGTATGTGTCAAGTTCAGAGTATTTCCATAACTTATTTTGAATTATACTAAAAAATAAAACCCCAGTGAATTCCAGAATTCCTTTGCAGAAATGGGTGTTCTCTACCATATTTTAAAAATATAATGCTTATACAAGGCCCATATTTTCTACAGTTTTGGGGAAATAGCTAGTAGTAACACAGAAAGAAAAACACTTTTTTTAAAAAGGGGGGACAATATTCAAGACTCTAAAATGATTATTTAATTCAGGACATTTGTATTTATTTATTTTCTCGTAATTTCTATAAAGGATCAGAAGGAATTCACACCTTATTACATGTATGTGTGTGTGTGTGTGTGCGCGTGTGTATGTAAATAGGAAGGCACATATCTTAGTCTAAGGAAGTAGCTTCAACATTTCAAGGAACTGAGTCCTTTAAAACATTGTTTCTCCATTTTTAATGGGTACGTGAGTCACCTGGGAAGAATGCAGATTCCTTAATAGGTCCAGTTGGCATCCTGCAATTTGCCAATTTCTATAAGCTCTCTTTCAACAATTACACTTCCAGTAGCAAGACATAGATAGATAAGATAGATAGATAGATGATAGATAGATAGATAGATAGATAGATAGATAGATAGATAGATAGATATTCATTTATATTGCATATATATTTTATACACAAATACACATATATCATTTTTTTATTCTTACAGGCCAGATAAAAAGGGCAACTCTAGTACAATAGGAATTTTGTAGGTGTGATTGGATGGGAACCTTAAAAATGCTTAGATCTCCACCATGTATGGGTGCAATGTTTGATCACATCTTTGAAGCAATCGTATTGTTCTGCCTTGTTGCCAAGGTTCATTCGATCTCTGAATTCTATGGCTTCTTCCTGGATATCTGGCTTCTTCCTGGATATCTGGGCGGGGATCTGAAAACGTGCCATTATTTTGTGTTTTAGAAACAAGATCTTGCTCTGTCACCCAGGGTAAAGTGCAGGAGTAAAATCATAGCTCACTGATGCCTCCAAGTCCTGGGTTCTGGAGAGCTTCCCACCTTAGCTTCCAAGATAGCTGGGACTATAGGTGCACCACCATGCCCCGCTAACTTTTTAAAAGTTTTTGTAGAGTTGCAGTCACTCTGTGTTGTCCAGGCTGGTCTCAAACACTTGGCCTCCAGTAACCATCCTGCCTCAGCTAAAAATGTGCCTTTTAAACAAATTCCTGGGACATTGTCATCTTTCTATCTGGGGACTAGACAGCTTAGAAACAAATATTTTCTCATTATTGTGTCCAGTTGGTTATTCACAGTCTTCTTTTTTTCTTTTTCTTTTTCTATTGTGCAAAAATTAACAATTAGATGTTCTCAGTTCTTCCTCTTGATACAAATTACCAATATGTACCTATGTATATTGTAGGAGTAAAAAAGGAAAAGAGAAAAGAAATTACTTTGGTTTAAATATAAACCTTCCTTTGCTTTAGGAATACATAAATGTGTAGTTGAGCTTATGTATGAAAGAACATCTAGGAAAATTTTAATAGAATTTGTAATCATTTAACAAAAAATATGCTCCAGATTTGATTGCATATTAATGCTAATCGATGTCATCAGTTTCAAGATACTATTTTTGCATTAAAATGTCTCATCTTTAATTAAGAAATTTAGTGCGACATAAGGGACCACCAGGGACAGTAAATTCCTGTACCTACTGACTCCAGGGAATTCTGAACATGGCATGGGGCCAGGATATTGCCCTGGTGTTCTGTCCTGGCCAGGGCCTACCTGAATCCATTCAGCTAGATAAGTAGAAACAGGCAGTGCTCATCAAGACTGATTTTCTAGAGTTTTATTCCTTTACAGAAGTAGGAGTTTTCACATAAGGGCACAGGAACCACTCATTAGAGGTCTAAACTCTATTAGTTTTTTACTGCCTCTGTAAAAAAAGCACCATATATTTATTTGCCAGCTTAAAACAACACAAATTTATTATCTTACAGCCTTGAGGTCAAAATTCTGACATAGGTATCACTGGGCTAAAATCAAGATATTGATGGGATATCTTTCCTTTTGAAGAGTCTGGGGAAAGTTTATTCTTTGGTTTGTTCCAATTTCTAGAAAGTACCCTCATTCCTTGGCTCGTAGCCTTCTATCCCCATTTCCACACAACGCTTCATTCTGTCTTCCTCTCCTCCCTCTTCCTTTCTCCTTTTTTTCTTCTTTTGTGTTTTCTGTTCCTTCAAGGTAACCTCAACTCCGAACACAGATAGTATGCTCAACCCATTTTTATTGAATGAGTAAATCAGTCAGGACTACCCAACAAAACCTAATATGTTTCACATTTTTGGTTCCAGTCATGTCTCTCAAAAGCATGCCATTACATGGCAGATAATAAGTACATAATTCAAATCCTATGATAATGTCATTATTTATTCTTTGGGCTTTATGATTATTTAACTCCCTCTTTAGTCACGGCAGAATGAACTCTAGCATCATTGTGAATTTTGTGATAGAATCATAGACATAAAACTGCAGAACCAGAGGCAACTTTGGAGACAGCAGGTCCAGATTTCAATCTTTGTAAAAAGAAAACACAAGGCCTCACAGTAACTGGCCTGAATGAAGATACCACCATGGTGCAGAGAGCCCAAGGGCTAAAGTTCATTCACCTGAAATGTACTCCAATATTTTTCCTATTACCTGACAGCTATTTGCCCTCTCCCCAAACTTCTACCTCTCCTATCTGTTCCTAAATGCAATTTAGGAAAAAATGCTCTTACCTCTAATGCATAAGTGGACACTGGCACAACTCCTTGGGAAAGTGTTTCAGGCATGTGCTTCAGCAACTGTGAAAATGTTCATAGCCAAGATTCTAGATGCATCAGGGGGTCCATTTTCATAATTTTAAACATCACAGTTTGATATGGTTTGGTTGTGTCCCCACCCAAATCTCATCTTGCATTGTAGCTCCCATAATTCCTACGTGTTGTGTGAGGGGCTCAGTGGGACATAACTGAATTGTGGGGGAAGTTTCTCCCATACTGTTCTGTGGTAGTGGATAAGTCTCACTAGACGTGATTATTTTATAAGGGAAAACCCCTTCCATTTGGCTCTCATTCTCTCTTCTTGCCTGACATCATGTAAGACATCCCTTGCTCTTCTGCCATGATTGTGAGGCCTCCCCAACCATGTGGAACTGTGAGTCAATTAAACCTTTTTCCTTTATAAATTACCCAGTCTTGGCTATGTCTTTATTAGCAGCGTGAGAACAGACTAATACACATTTCATCTCCTAAACACCCCTGATATCATAGGTATGCATAACTAGGGCACTGTGACATCATTGTCAGTTGGGACTTGCACCAGCTGGGAGGTCAGAGATGCAGCCAAGCCTTGGTTTGTCCCCAGCCCAGAGGAAGGTTAAGGAAGGACAGATGCCAGCTCACCTGATCTGTGATATGTTGTAGGAAATTATAATCAAGATACAAAAAGTATCTCCCACGCTATTCCTACAACTGCTAGTTGATGCCAGAGTTCAAATTGGGCACAGGCATGGAGAGAAATTACTACAGACAGCTATATTGGGTGGGGATGGGAAACAAAGCTTGACACAGTTCAGATTGAATGTTTATAAAAGATTCCTATTGTAGACTCCTAGGTCCATTTTAATTTCAAATAGGGGGTGCAAAGGTGAACCCCCTTATGCATCTTCGTGAGCAGTGGGGGAAGAGTAGGTAGATGGAATGAAGGGGCTGAAACTGGAAAGCTCTGTAACTCCAGAAAATAGACTCATTATGGTGAAGTTCCTTCCCCTCACAAAGTTCATCTCTGCACAAGTGTTCCGTACATTTGTCACAATGAATTAAGTAACATCCATATTTTATTTAGAGTTCCTTCCTTTTTGCCTAACAATCTTTTTCTGTCCCAGGGTCTCTTTCAGGGTATCCTACATCTTTAATCATCTTGTCCTTTTAGGTTCCTTTTAACTGTGGCAGTTTCTCAGACTTTCCTTGTTTTTGATGATCTTTATGGTTTTGAAGAGTATAGCTCAAGGTATTTTTTTGTAGAATGACCCTTAATTGCAATTTTTCTGATGGATTTCTCATGTTTAGTCTAGGGTTATAGATTTTTGAAAGAAAGGCAGAGGTAAAGTACCTTATTAATCACATCCTAGCAAGGGTGCATCCCACCAACATCACTTATTTCTGTTGACCTTGATGTTGATCACCCAGCTGAGGGAGTATTTTTCAGGTTTCTCCACTACAGTTACTACTTGTTGTCATGTAAAAATATATTTAATACCTACAGACATGTGTGAAGACATAATTAAATTACCTGTAATTGCACCACTGTTACCTATTGAGCATACGTCTTTATAGTTATAGCTATACCTGTATCTATATCCATATCTGTGTATCTATAGATAGGTTTATATGTACAAAATCATTCTGACTTGTTGTATTAATTCATATATTATGCCAGTGGCCCATTCTGTCATTAGTTATCCTGGAACATTATCCTGAAATAGCTGCATCGAGTTTCAGTTCCTTTTAGTTTTATGCCAATTCTCCAGTTGTGGCATTCATTGTCTGTCCATCTCTTCACTGTGAATAAACAAAACTTGGAAAAACATACAATTAAATAGTTCCCCACATAGGTTAGTGACTGCATAACGTATGTTTATGGGAATGGAATTGCCAAATCCAAGTATATTCATTGACCATTACTACAAGTTGAAACAAATAACAGGTTGGTAACACTGTGGAGAAGAAGGAACACTGATACACGGTTGTTGGGAATGTAAATTAGTTCATCCACCGTGGAAAGCGGTTTAGATATCTCTCCAATAACTTCAATAGAATGACCATTCATCTCAGCAATCCCGTTACTGGGTATATACCTGAAGGAAAACAAATAATTCTATCAAAAAGACGCATACACTGTTACGTTCATCATATCAGTATTCACAATAGCAAAGATGTGGAATCAACATAAACACCCACCAATGGTGGACTGAATAAAGAAAAGGTGGTATATATGCACCGTGTGTATACTAACTACACAGCCATAAAATAAAAAAAAATCATGTTACTTGCAGCAACGTGGATTCAGTCTAAGTGAATCACATGGATTCAATCCTAAGTGAATTAATGCAGAAACAGACAACCAAATACCCAAATACTGCATGTTCTCACTTATAAGTGGGAGCTAAACATAAGTACTCATGGACTTAAAGATGGAAACAGTAGACACTGGGGACTAGTAGAATGGGGAGGAAGAGAGGGTGGCAAGGTTTAGAAAAGTACCTATTGGGTACTATGCTCACTACTTTGTTGATGGGATCACCTATCCAACAAACCCCAGTGTCGCACAACAAACCTGTACACCTACTCTCTGAATCTAAATTTAAAAATATTAAAATGAAAATTAAAAATCAAAGGGTATTTATATGTGTAAAACCTTTCCTGTATGTTGCTGTATTTTTTTCCAGGAACTTATAGCAATTTATCTCCCACCAGAAACCATGGATTGCCATTTACTCCCCTAGAATGTCACTAATACTTAACATTTTCCACTGGAGTTGGAAAACATTTTCACTTTTAGCAAGACCACAGTGATGAGGCCAACAGGGGTACTCATGTCCATTTCCAAAGTTTATTCTCTGCCCTGTATCTCTCCTGTACCTTTCTTTGATAGTTTCTCTATCAATACTATGAGCTCCAGTCCCTGCAGAATGCAGTGGTCTCTTGAGTGAATGTTTCATGGTCTTTCATTCTTCCCGGCGTTTGCAGTTGCTATTCCCTCGGTCTGGAGTGTTCTTATCCAACCTTTGCTACTTATCCTTTTCTTACTCCACCTTCTTGATGCAGTTGGGATTTTGCTTTCTTGTCTTCATTGTTTCATCTTGTGTGTCAACTTGCCCAGGATTACAGTGCCTTCCTGTTTTGTCAAAGACCAGTTTTGCAACGATGGTGTGAAGATATTATGGAGGTATGATTAACATTTACAATTAATATGCTTTGAAAAGAGCAGAATGTCCTCTATGATGTGTGTGGGTGTCTTAGTCCACTTGAACTGCTATTACAAAAATACCATAGACTAGGAGAATTACAAAACAGACATTTGTTTCTCATAGTTCTATAGGCTGGGAGCCTAAGATCAAGGTGTGGCAGATTCTGTGTCTGATGAGGACTTTCTTCCTGGTTCATGGATGGGACCTTCTTGCTGTGTGTCCACACATGGTGGAAGGAGTGACGGAGCTCTCTGTGGTCTCCTTCATAAAGGCACAAATCCCATTGCTGTGGGCTCTACCCTCATCACTTAATCACCCCCAAAGGCCCCACCTCCTAACATCATCACCTGGGGAATTAAAATTTCAACATATTGATTTTGTAGGTAACATGCATGTTCATTCTTGAACAGAGGACTTAATGTAACATTGAGAGCTTTAAAAGTAAAAACTAAGGATACCCCAAGAAGAAGGACTTTTGCCTCCAGCCGGCAACATAGAACCCCTACCCTACATTTCAAGCTTGCAATACCATCACTTACCTGAAATTCTAGTCTGTAATCCTATAGATTTCCAAAATGCTAGTTAGTCCCCGTAATGACATGAGCCAATTCCTAAAACCAATCTCTCTCCTTCTGTGAATGTGAGTGTATATATATGTTCTGTTTCTTTGATTAGACCTGGTTAACATGATTAATACACCTTATAAACGGTAAACCTTCCCTAATCTCATCCCAGCATGTGATTTAAGCATACCAAAAAGAGCAAAGAATAAAAAAAAATGCCAACTTCACCATTTTTCTAGACCAGCTCAACCCGCAGATCAGAGAGACACAGGGCAATTCTGGGGTCACTCATCATGTATTTTGATGATGTTTTCAAAAGAAAATTTGTCCTTAGGGCAGGTTCAGTGGCTCACACCTGTAATCCCAGTATTTTGGGAGGCCAAAATGGGAGAATATCTTGAGGCCAGGAGTTTGAGACTAGCCCAAGAAGCAAAGTGAAACCACATCTCTTCAAAACATGCAAAAAGTGAGCAGGGCATGGTAGTGCATGCCTGTAGTCTCAGCTACTTAATAGACTGTGGTGGGAGGATCACTTGAACCTGGGAAGTTGAGGCTGCAGTGATTTGAAATTGTGCCACTGCACTCCAGCTTGAGAAACAGAGTGACATTCTGCCTTAGGAAAGGAAGAAAGAAGGAAGAAAGGAAGGAAGGGAGGGAGGGAGGGAGGGAGGGAGGATGGGAGGGAGGAAGGGAAGAAGAGAGGAAGGAAGGAAATCACCCCCTGTGAGCAAGTGGGTTTTGTACTGGGAAACTATAAAATATGTTATAACAAACGTTTAGAGTGCACAATGTGCCTATTTCACTGGAAACGATCAGCCCATTAGCTGTCTTGAGTGCTTCTTAAAATTGTACTACCGGCTCTTCAGGTGTTACCTAAATTCTCCAGTTATTTCAATTATGCATGAAAAGAATAATTTGCCCTGTGTGCATGGACGAGGAGCAGAAGCTCTTCTACTGGTATCATAAGAGACATATGGGCCAATTTGTTTGGCAGCTTGCTGCAAATTATACTTATAGGATTGTCAACAGGCTTGCAAAGCAATTACCTATCTTCTCATAAAAAAAACCTGTGTCATTATATTCAGGATACACATATTGTTGCCAAAAAAAAAATTTCCTAGGCCTAACTGTGAAAATTCCCAGCTGGCTGCAGTGGTTCATACCTGTCATTTCAGAAGTTTGTGAAGCTAAGGCAGTAAAATTACTGGAGTCTTGGAGTTTGAGGCCAGCCTGGGCAACATAGTGTGACCCCCATCTCCGCAAAAAAAAAAAAAAAAAGGTGTGTATCTATATACACACACACATACACACATATATACGCACACATACATATATATACACATACATACATACACACACACACAAATATATATATATATATCTGGGTTTGGTCTGTGTGCCTATTGTTCTAGCTACAGGCTGAGGCAGCAGGATTGCTTGAACCTGTGAGGTCAAGGCTGCAGTGAGCCCTGACTACATTACAGCCTGGGCAACAGAACAAGACCCTGTCACCAAAAACAAACAAACAAACAAACAAAAAAATCCCCAGAAAACGCTTTTCCTTGACTAGACCATTTTTACTTTGTAGGTCCTGTTAACTCATGAAATCTCTTCTTTACAAGGAAAAGTCTTCCTTGGGTATTTTTTTTATGTTTTAGAATTCTTTAGTATGTTGCTGATATTTTAAAACTCAAGGCACAAGACAATGTGTTGAATTGCTATCAATCTAGAAATAATGGTTAGCTCTTTAAATATTTTGAAATTAATTGAATTATGGAACGTGAGAGATTGAATCAACTGTTGAGAAGACAGCATCCCATCCTAAAGATTGACATACATTTGCCTAAAACATATATTTAGAAAAGATTTGAATTGGTGTCTACACATCAATTAACTCACCCTACTTAAGCACCCAATGGCAAAAATAAAGGAACACGAGTTAGTGCCAACAGCCTATAATCATGTTTTAAATATAGCTTTTATTTGGCATCCTAATTTATTGTGATATTTGAATGTTCTTTTGATTTCCTGTGGTTTAATTTTTTTAATGATTTATCCTTGACCATTTGTACTCCCTGTGCTGAAAAGTATAAGTAGCATAAGATTGACAGACAATTCTGCAAACATTACATCAAGTAGACATATGAGTAGAGCAAGTTTTGAGTGAGCAGTGGGAATCTGAGAACTCAATGAGGCAGGTACACTTTTAGTACAAGCTTTGCAAGCAAACAGCTATGTTCCTAGCCATACACTATGTCTCTGAAACCAAGTCTCCTCATTACTCAAGTGTATAGGCATTGTACCTGTCTCAAAATTGATTTACATGAAGTAATGATTATTAGAGTGTCTTGAAAATGGAAAAGTGCTTTTTAGTTGTAAGGTAGAATGACTTTTTTTAAAAGGAAACTAACAAGTTAATTAAGCTATTCAAGGTAATTTTAACATACCATTTTCTTAATATATTTTCAACAAATTCTAACATTACCACTCATTTGGTTCCTAGCAGTGTAACTAAAATTTGTATTTTAATATCATAGAGTAAACCTAATGTCTGTTTTTAATTTTTTGCTTGTTGTTTGTTTTGGGGAAAGCATTAACATTGAATTTGAATTTTGGTAAATGTTACATTCTATGAATTTTGTTTAGAAATTCATAATAATCAACATAAGTTTAACGTTATTTATTGAATAGTAGCACATTACAGTTGAATGGAAATATATATGTCAAATTTTGAGCACACACTATGAAATAGATTTTTTTTCTCTTTCCACATGTATGAGAAACCAACAAAATTATCTGCAACACAAACACAGAGAAAACAAGAGCTAGCATCATACATAATGGGGAAAGACCAGATGCTTTTCCCCTAATATGAGAAAGAGGACAAAGATTTCTGCTCTCACCACTTCTATTAATCATCATACTGGAGGTTCTAGCCAAGGTAATTATGTCAGATAAAAAAAGGAATAAAATAAAAGGCATGTATACTGGCAAGGAAGAAGTAAAACAATATCTATTTGTAGATGGTATGATCTCATGAAAATGAAATTCTAAAGATGCAAGATCAATATTTAGAAAGTCAGTTGAATTTCTATATGCTTCCAATTGAGAATCTAAAAACAAAATTAAGAAAAATGATTCAATTTACAATAGCACCAAGAAATAAAATAAAATACTTCGGAGTAAATTACAGAAAGTAGTATGATATAATAACTTAGACTCTGAAAACTGCAAAGCTTTGCTTGAAGTAGTAAAAGAAGACCTACATAAGTGGAAAGGCATCTTGTGTTCTAGGTTTGGAAGACCTGATATTGCTAAGAAGATGGTACCTGAGAGGGTGGTCTCTTGAGTCAACACAACCCCCAGAAAAATCCCAGTGGACTGTTTCAGAAGTATAAAAGTTGATCCAAAAATTCACATGGAATTGCAATGCATTCTGAATAGCCAAATCATTCTTGAAAAAGAAGACCAAAGTTGAAGAAGTGACACGTTCATTAACTGATGAATGGATAAACAAAATATGATATAGCCAGGCAATGAAATAGCTAACTACTGAAAGAAGTGAAATACTGGTATATGCTGCAATATCGATGTGCCTTGAAAATATTATGCTAAGTGAAATAAGCCAGAAAAAATACCACTCTTGTTTGATTCTATTCATGTAAATGTTCACAACAGGCAAATCTATAGAGATCATCAATATATTAGTGTTTGCCTGAGGCTGGGGTTGTAGTGGAATAGGGGGTTAGCCAACAAATAGGATAACAAATAGGATAACAGCCAACAAATACAGTATTTCTTTGGGTGATGATGAAAATATTCTAAAATAGTTTGTGATTATAGTTATTATTTTGTGATGCTAAAACCCAATACACCTTATAAGGGTGAATCATATCTGAATAAAACTGTTACCAAAAGAAAGGTACAAACCAAAAAAAAAAAAAAATCTGTAAGTCAGAGAGTTCTGTAGCTTGAACTACCTTTATAATTGAGTCCGCTCTTTTCACAATGTTGATTTTTATCCCCTGATATCCCACAGTTTATTTTCTATTAAAGGAAAGGATGAGTTTTGGGACTTTTGGTGAGTCTTTAGGATACATGCATCAATACCTCTGGCCTGCATGTGGGGGAAAATATTTGGGTTTGAAAGTATGGAATTCTGATTAACATAATCAATTGATAACCTGATGTTTCTGTTATTGGTAAGGGGTCCTGATTCAGACCCCAAGAGAGAGTTTGTGGATCTTATGCAAGAGAGAGTTCAAGGCGAGTCCACAGTGCGAAGCAAAAGCAACTTTGTTGAGAAAGTAAAGGGTTGAAAGAATAGCTACTCCACAAACAGTCTGGTGTTCCTGAAAGTAAAGGGAGGAATGCACCCATCCTAGGTACAACACTTGTTTATATATAGGTAAACAACAACAACAACAACAACAAAAATCATGGGGAGATGTGCTCCACTACAAGGGTTTGTGATAAAGGACTAATTTTCCTTACTATATTTTGCAAGAATTGATATTATTATCTTTAAAGCAAAATTAGGAATACTTTTGTTCTTGAGATAATGGAATAGCCAGCATATTCCTGAATCTGGGTCCATTTAGAAAACATTATTAATCTATTCTTCCCTTAACCTTAAACATCTAGAGGAGAGGAGTACCTAACCTCCTTGGAATGCAGTGCGGCAAGTTCCAGCATCACTTTTCCTAGCCCTCTCTCAACGTGGAGCTACTGTTGTATGCATGTCTCTAACTTTTCTAGAGTAATTACCTAGAACACAACATACAAGGTCCAGGACTTTTGTTGATACTAAGCTACTGTGTAAATAAAGGGAAGCATCCCTATCCTCAAATCCAATCTCATCGAGTCCAGCAGATATGAGGGTGTTAAAATTTTGCCTTTTAATTTCATTTATAGTACATTTTTGAATATAGAAACTGTCCATTTACCTGGGTCCAAATCTATCAATTTTTGTGGTGCACAGGGATTCTGTCTTGCTTTCAAAGTGATCTCCACTTCAACACTATATTTGTAAAATAAACTCTGCTCCCTTTTAGAATTTCTAACTTAATTTAATTGTATATAAGAAAGAAAATGAACCATAGGTAAATAAGTAGAAGTCTACAACTACATGCATAGATAGTTGAATTTAGTATATTATATGTGTATAAATATGTATATAGTTACTACATATAGTATCAAATTTAGTTACACATACATATAGGCATGAATACATATATGCGTACATGTATCTATATTATATATTATATAAAATGTATAACATATAATATATAATATATATTATGTATAAAATATATTTTATATAATATATATATGAATGCATTTTTCCCTCTGATGGCCAGATCACACAACTATTGTTAAATGCATTCTGTCTTCTTCACTGATTTGCAGTGCTCCCTTTGTCATGTACCAAATTCCTTTCTGTGTGCCAATCTATTTTTGGGCTTTTTGTCCTATCAATTACTTTCTATGTATATTTCGGTGCCAACCCCAAGTAGCTTTAATAAATGTAGCTTTATACAGTTGGATATCTAGTTGGGCTGTTCCTCTCCCTTTCCTCTTAAAATCAGCTTCTCTAGTACTCAAGAAAATTCTTTTGGCATTTATATAGATATTGCCTTCAATTTACAAATTAGGGAAGATGGACATCTTTCCAATACGATCCTCCTTGGCGAGAAAAAAAAATATGTTTTTCCACTAACTTAATTCTTATTTAATATATGCCAGTAATGTTTCAACATTTTCTCTAAATTTATATTCTACATGGCTTTTTAAGTTAGTTTTGAGGTATTTTATTTGTATTTCGCTTATTTGGTAATGTACATGCACTGTTTTCTGTCAGTTTATTTCCTAACATATTATTACTTTGATATGGGGAATATATTGAATTTGTGTGTTAAATTCATAACCAATAATGTTACTTTACTGACTTAATATCTCCATTCTTCCTTTCTGGTTGATTCTCTTAAGTTTCATTTAAAAAATTGTCCCTTCCCCCAATATAATAACTCTACTTTCTCCTTTATAATTGGCACAATATTTTCCATTCCTTTCTCCCACGTATTGCATTGGATAGTAATACTAAAATAAAACTAGCCATTAATGTTGTGGGTGCTCATGAAAGCAACTAAAGAAAATGTGGTCTCTTAAAGACTCTAAGAAGAAAAGTAAACAAAGAGATTTAACTGAAACTGGCATTGCCAAATTATAACTAAGACAGTGAATGAGCTCTGACCTAACAAACTCCATATTATTTCTAACCTCCAATCTGTCCTTGTCCACTTCTGGGCAGAGGCTGAACTAACTTTGGTATGAACTTATTTTATTGTTTATATTTTGAAGCAAATAAAATAATAGCCCTTTTCTAAAACAAACCCCCTTCTTGCCTAAGCACTAGACTGTCTCTGTGTGACTAACAAATTAGTCAAAATATTAAAAATTATGGTTTAGGAGTCATGAAAGTAGAGGCTGCAACATTCATAACCTCCCCAAATTCCTCCTAGGGTTAACATCACTATTGTAAAACCTAAGATCAGAGCTTAAGATATTTCACAGACCCTGAACCCAGTGGATCAGCTGGCACCACCCAGATACATAAACTGGCTCATTTAATTTTGTGGCCCCCGCCCAGGAACTGACTCAGCAGAAGAGAACCGTTTTTAGTTCCTATTGAGAGGGGAGAAAAGAAAGAACCTCTTTAGGTTGGCAGTTAGGGTGGGTCCTTGGCTAAACTCTTTTAAACAAAAGAACAGCCTGCAGCCACAGATAAGAGAACTTGCAAGGTGGTAGTGGGGCTTACCTAAGACAAGCCTATAGCTGCACAGATAAGAAAGCCTACCCAGTTGATTTGCCAACACATGCCTGCCATGGAAAATTTCATCCCCTAACACGTGTGCAGTATGGGGAACAAAGTAATACGGAGTAACTCAAGTTAAGGGCCCATGTGCACAATAAGGGGATGAGCAGAGCTACCAGAAGTTTGCACATTTGATCTCCACATTTTCAGGGAGACTGATTTAAGTAATATATAATAATACAACTCTGGTCTACTGCACAGCCAGCTCTCTCTGAATTACTCTTTCTCTATTGCAAGTCCCTTGTCTTGATAAATCCCCTCTGCCTAGGCAGCAGGCAAGAGCCCATTGGGTGGTTACAAAACAAGCAAACTGGTAAAAGCTACTCAAATAAATGAAAGAATGGAGACTGTCCAAGAAAGAACTTTGACACTGCAGTGCTCTTCGAGGATGTTACAAGTGGACCACCAGTGTAAGATGAGCAAACTCAAGCTTTTCATGTCCCTGATTGCCGCTCAGGGAACTCCACCTGTGACTGGTGAACAGTAGTGGGGCAGAATTTTCTAGGTTCACCCAGCACTTAGATGGCCTTTGTGGTGGTGTTTTCTGACCCCAAAACAAAAGTGCACAACAATGATGCTCATGTTGATTACTCAGTGAAGGTGGTGTTTGTCATGCTTATCCAAAGTAAAATTACACATTTGCTCTTAATCAGAGTTCTCTAGAGGTACAGAGTTAATAGGATAAATGTGTATATAAGTGGGAATTTATTAAGGAGTATTGACTCACATGACAGACGGTGAAGTCCCACAATAGGCTCTCTGCAAGCTAAGGCATAAGGAAGCCAGCCTGAATCCTAAAACTTCAAAAGTAGAGAAGCTGAGAGTGTAGCCTTCAGTCTGTGGTTGAAGGTGTGAGTCCAAAAGTTGAAGAACTTGGAATCTGATGTTCTAGGGCAGGAAGCCTACAGCACAAGATAAAGATGTAGACTGGAAGACTAAGCCAGTCTAGTCCCTCCATGTTTGTATTGTGGTTCTCTAGAGGAACAGAACAAATGGAATATATGTATATATGGGAAAGTTTATTAAGTATTAAGTATTTATATTAATATATAATTAATATATTTATATATTAATAATATATATCAATTAATAATATATGTATTAAAGGGAGTTTATGATGTATTAACTCACAGGATCACAAGGTCCCATAACAGCCCATCTGCAGGCTGAGGAGCAAGGAGAGCCAGTCTGTGTTCCAAAACTGAAGAATGTGTAATTCAATGTTCATGGATGGGAAGCATCCAGCACTGGAGGAAGTTGTAGGCTGGGAGGCTAGGCCAGTCTCTCTTTTTCACGTTTGTCTGCCTGTTTATATTCTAGCCATGCTGGCAGCTTATTAGATGGTGCGCACCCAGATTCAGGGTTCATCTGCCTTTTCCAATCCACTGACTCAAATATTAATCTCTTTTGGCAACATCCTTACAGACAAACCTAGGAACAATACTTTTATACCTCCATCCAATCAAGTTGACACTTCAATAAGAGCTTGTTGTTTCTCATTTCAATGACTTATAATCCATTAGTATCATTAGTTGTTTTGATACTCAGCCTGTCCCCAAAACTGCCAGTGGTAGCTTCTCCAAATTGGCTTCTGTGTCTTTTGCCATAATTTCATGATTCATTGAATATTTTTTATATGTTATATTCGTGATTAGTATCTTACACTGCTCCTGACTCAGTCTTGGATTCTGTAATTTTTCCAAGAAGCCCTGAAATCTATAAATGAAGAATGATGTGTAGAAACCAAACTCTGGATTCACAACATGCTCAGTAACATTGGAGTGTCCTCATGCCCAGAGCCTCTTAGTGAACAGAGCTAGGATAGGCACACACATACATGGTGGGGGCCATGGTTATTCATCCCCTAAATATTTGCTGAAAACCACTGACATGAGGCAGATTGATTAAGAAGTGAAAAGGCATACCAATTTATTTAATGCACATACACTGGAGCCTTCAGTTTGACGACCCAACTTCTCAATCAGGTCCAAAAGCTAGTATGCCACCCTGGGTTAGATAAAGGATCAGGACTTGGATCCTGGTAAAACAGGTGATGAGATGGGGAGAATTCTATTGAGGGAGAATAATTGCTATTCTAGGGAGAAAATAATTTCTAGGGAGAATAACAGGAGGGGATCATAGATTAACTTGTGAAGGGTTCTCTTTGGAGTTAAAATGATCCTTAGAAGACACTCATTATAGTGGTAAAAAGGTCTACTCAGGTTTGGGGTCACATTTTTGTGTTTTCTGAGGCAAATAATGGGATAATAGAGGGAGAAAGAAAAAACAGTGGTTCTCCTTTAAGGGGTTGGATATTACGCAGATAAGGAAACTTCAGCTTCTCTGGGGGAGAAGGTTAGGGGAGACTTTGAGGTTTCTTTAGTTCAGCACATCAAAATGCAGTATTTGGGAGTATTGGGTTCTGAACCCCAGCAACAAGTACCTATATTTATTTTCTTTATCTCTCAAAAAGGCTATCATAAGGCCCATTACTTCATGCTGATATCTCCAATTCTATATCAATACCCATCGTGTTCATTCTAGCTCTCTCTGTTCTTAATTGTAATTTGCTTATCTGACAGAAATTTAACTCCCATTATTCCTAACATTGGTGCTTATTTTTATTTGCCCTCCCCCTCTGCATGTATCCAATGCTCCAAATCAACTGTCATGTCTTTCACCTGAGACACATGTTCTCTCCCATATGTATGTATGTACGTATATATGTATGTATGTACGTATTTTTACTTTTGAGACAGAGTCTCAGTTTGTCACCCAAACTGGAGTGCAGTGGCATGACCTCAGCTCACTGCAACCTCTGTCTCTTGGGTTCAAGGAATTTCCATTCCTCAGAGTCAACAGTAGCTGGAACTACAGGCATGCACTACCACACCTGGCTAATTTTTTTGGTATTTTCAATGGAGACCAGGTTTTGCCATGTTGGCTGGGCTGATCTTGCACTTTTAACCTCAAGTGATCCTTCCACCTCAGCCTCTCAAAGTGCTGGAATTACAGGCATGGGTCACCATGCCCTGCTTGCTTCCCAAATTTAAACATCATCACCTAACACCACGCAGTCTTCCTGTGTGGTCACCATCCTCACACAGGCTCTGACCTCTTTCTCTGAACTACTGGACTCTTTCCCTTCTCCAGTGTTGACACCCATCTTTCTCAACCCCATACTGTAGATTCAGGACTAAATTTGTCAGAGGCATTTGAGCAAGCTTGATGCCATCTTGACAACAGGTTCCTGCCTCCATGCCCTGGGCATCTTTTTTCTGTTAAGAGATGTGGTCTCATTATGTTCCACAGGCTCATCTGCAACTTCTGGCTTGGAGTGATCCTTCTGCCTCAACCTCCCAAAACACTGTGGTTACAGGTGTGAGCCGTTGCACCTAATTCCAATTTTCTATCATTGCCATGGTTTGAATGTGTTCCTCAAAATCCATGTATTTGAAACTTACCCTCCAATGCAATCATGTTGAAAGGTGGGGCTTAGGAGAAGTGCCTGAGGGTCCTGAGGCCTCCGACCTCATGAATGGATCAATGCTACTTATTTAAAAAAAGCCAGCAGTTCAATCTCTTCTTTCTGGCATTCTTGCCTTCCATCACAAGATGACACAGCATGAAGGCCTTCAATAGATGAGGGTCTCTCAATCTTTGACTGCCTAGCCTCCAAGAGTGTAAGAAAGACACCTCTATTCTTGATAAATTACCTCATCTGTGGTATACTGTTACAGCACCACATAACAAACTAAGGCAATGGTGGAAGATGGAAGTGTTTTTCACCCCCTGGCAACAGGTTTCAATATTTTACTTGTTTATGGTTGAATTAAAGAAAGGAATGCAGAATAAGCATGTCTTTATTCAAACTTCATTGGCCAGAAATGTCAAATAAGTGCTGTTTGGATAAATGTAAAAACAAGTGGTACATATAAACCATGGAATACTATGCAGCCTAAAAAGAAATCAGATCATGTCCTTTGCAGGGACATGAATGGAGCTGGAAGCTATTATCCTCAGCACACTAACACAGGAACAGAAAACCAAACACTGCCATGTTTTCACTCATACATAGGAGCTGAACAATGAGAACACATGGACACAGGGAGAAGAACATCACGCACTGGTGTTGCAGGAAGTCAGGGACCCTGAATGGAGGGACTGGCTAAAGCAGCAGCAGAAGAACATACATTGTGAAGATTTCATGGACATTTATTAGTTCCCCAAATTAATACTTTTATAATTTCTTACGCCTGTCTTTACTGCAATCTCTGAACATAAATTGTAAAGTTTTCTTGGACACTTATCACTTCCTCAGTCAATACCCTTGTGATTTCCTATGCCTGTCTTCACTTTAATCTCTTAATCCATCATCTTCTTCATAAGCTGAGGAGGATGAATGTTGCCTAAGGACCCTGTGAGGATTGTGTCAACTGCACAGATTGTTTGTAGAGCATGTGTGTTTGAACAATATGAAATCTGGGCATCTTTAAAAAAGCACAGGATAACACCAAGTTCAGAGAACAAGTGAGGTAACTTTGAACTGGCCACTGGTGAGCCGGATGGAACAGAGCTATGTTTCTCCTCTTTCATAAGCAAATAGGGGAAATATCGGTGAATTATTTTTCTCAGCAAGGAACATCCCTGAGAAAGAGAATGAGCCCTGATGGTAGGCCTATAAACAGCCCCTTTAGAAGCATGTGATGTCTTTTATGGTCGAAGCCAAAGGGATGAAATAAGCCCCAGTCTCCTGTGGTGCTCCTAGGCTTATTAGGATGAGAAATATTCCCACCTAATAAATTTTGGTCAGACAGGTTGCCTGCTCTCAAACCCTGTTTCCTGATAAGATGTTATCAACGACAATGCATGCCCAAAAACTTCATTAGCAATTTTAATTTCACCTCATCCAGTGGTCCTATGATCTCGCCCTGCCTCCATTTGGTTTGTGATATTTTATTACTTTGTGAAGTATGTGATCTCTGTGACCCACACCCTATTCATGCACTGCCTCCCATTTTGAAAATCTCTAATTAAAAACTTGCTGGTTTTACAGCTCTGGGAACATCTTGGATCCTGCTGACATCTCATGTCTGCCCCAGACACCCAGCTTAAATTCTCTCTTGGGCTCTTTCCCTTTATTACTTAACCCAGTTGAGACATTCAGAAATTAGAAAAGAACCCATGTTAAACATCAGAAGTGGGTTCTCCTCATACACTGAGGCCTGTCAGTTGGGCCTGGGGAGGAAGAGCAACAGGAAAAATAGCTTATACATATAGGCCTACATACCTAGGTGATGGGTTGATAGATGCACCAAACCACAATGGCATGCATTTAACCTATGTAACTAATGTGAATATTCTGCACATGTATCCTGGAACTTAAAATAAAGGTAAATTAAATTTTTTAAATGTACAAAAATATTCATTTTGAATACACCAAAGCACTCATTAAAAATAGCCCCAAAAGAAGGACAGGTTCCCAGTACAAGCCATAATGCTGGTAGCTCACATCCACTCCTCTACTGGAAAAACACCACAGATTTCAGTGACAAGAAAGAAAATGACTTTGTCCATTTCATTGCCAATGCAGTTTCCAATGCATATTTCCTTGAAACCAACATCATCTGGATAGTGTTGAATATGTAAACTAAAAAATAAAATGAATGTAAATCATGACAGAGATCATATTTACTGGATACTCCAAAACATGCTGGGAGCTATGCTCTACAAGAGGAAATGATGAATGGGCACTGTGCTCCAACTTTCTTTGTTTTACATATATCCTTTGGTATCTCTTGATAAGTGTTTTCTTTTCCACACAATAAAGGGATCATATATAGCCGGTCAATTTTATTTTATCTGTAATACTTTCTAGAGTTTAAAAAATACCTTACAGGAGTGAAATTTTCAGTGCTTTTAAAAGTAAATTTGAGATTCTGAGATAACAGACATTGCCAGTCAGTAACTCAGTACTGCTTAAAACATAACAGGGAAACTGCCTGACCAAGACAGTAAAACAGATGTAACTTAACTGCCTCCATTTTGCTTCTAACTTACAAACAGTTCTTATTCATTTCTGAGTGTAGGCTGAACTAACTTTCAGAGAAATTTAGTTTATAATTTATAATTTAAAACAAAAACAATAACTGCTCTTTCCCAAAGCAGAACTCCTTCTTGAGTGGGACTAACTTGCCTTTGTAGGACTAACATTCGCCAGATGGTTAGAAATTATGGTTTAGGAGTCACGTAGCTGGATGCTACAAGATTCTGACCCTCTCGAATTGCTCTTAAGATCAGTGCTTGAAATATTTTGCAGAACCTGCATTTGATGGATAAGCTGATACCACACAGATCACTAAACTGGCTCAACTGACCTTGTGGACCCTGCCCAGGAACGGACTCAGCACAGGAAGACAGCTTCAACTCCCTATGATTTCATTCCTGACCAATCCCTTCCCCACTCACTGGCTTTCCCCCACCCACCAAGTTGTCCTTAAAAACTCTGCTCCCTGAATTCTTGGGAGACTGATTTAAGTAATGATAAAACTCCAGTCTCCCACATAGCTGGCTCTTCATGAATTACTCTTTCTCTATTTCAATTCCCCTGTCGTGACAAATCGGCTTTGTTTATGCAGTGGGAAAAGTGAACCCATTGGGCAGTTACAAGACCTGGTAAAAGGTCAAGAATAAAATGAAGAAAGACGGTGTCAAGTACTGACAGTTTGTGTCTTCCCCCCTGCCCCAAATTTATATGGTGAAGCCTTAATTCCTATTGCAATGGTATTGGAGATGGAGCTTTTGGGAGGGAAGAAAGTCATTAGTGCAGAGTTCTCATCATGGGATTAGTGACCTTATAAGAAGAAAGAAGAGAGAGATGAGGAATCTCTGTCCACCGTTGAAGATACAGCAAGAAGACAGCTGTCTGCAGACCAGGAAGACAGCCTTCACCACACAGTGGATTTGCTGGTGCCATCACCTTGGACTTCCCAGCCTCCAAGCAGTGTGAAGAATAAATTCCTACTCTTTAAGACACCAAATATCCTGCTGTATCAGCTCCAGCTAAGTCAGATGAAAAACAGGGGAGAGAAAACCAGAGACTACAGAGATCAAGCCGACGCTGATACCACATGGACAGCATCTCTACCAAGAGTCATTAGGAATCCTGAGATTCACCTCCATGGCTGTTGGCAGTTTTGTCTCCCCTCTAGTTGACTGTGGGTGCCATGGTATGGGTTACTATTCTAATTATTTGTGGCATAAAAATAATTTACTAGAAAGTTTATCATCTGCTCCACAGGAATTTAGCTAAAAGTTTCATTGCAGAATAGAATACTAGAATACATCTCATTTGCACAGCATAGTTCTCAGATGTGGTGCTGTTGTTGGAAGCAACATGGGCAGTGTGGCATGCAGAACAGCAAGCGGTTGGAAGGAATATTTTCCTCTCTAATAAAGGAAGTAAGTGAGAGTGGAATTTCATCTACCTTACAAGCTGCCTTCCATTTGCAAGGTGTATTATCGAAATTGAGTATAAGCCCTCAGACCAGTACAGCCTGGAAGATGAAAAGAAAGAAGCCCATTTCTCAAAATCAAAGGATGTTCTTAGGGGCTCTCAAAAGAGGGCAACTCCATCTCTCAATGTACAGGGAAATTCTAAGGTTCCAAACTTAGTAAACACATTTTAGGCAGACTCAAAGAAATCAGAATCCAAGTACACCTTCCTAGGAGCTGGGTGACTTCTCTGTTATTTTTTCATTTGCAACGTGTGTGTACTGGTATCTATTTTACAAAATACTTGTGAGGATTTCAATAGAGCATACATGAAAAACTTCTTATATATTTCAATGGCTCAGAAAATAGTTATGCTTCTTCCTCTGGCATGCTAAAACTTGGCTCAGAAACATTTATTTGTTTCAAAACTATTCTTAGAAGTGGCATAACATAATTTCATAATACTAATTGGATTTTGAGGCCAAATCTTCCAATGACTGGGCCATAACTTTGTACATTTTCTACAAACATCAGACTTTACAGATCTTTTCTCATTCCATATTTTACCTCACTCAAAGAGGTTCTTATTCAATGGTTAATAGACTGAAGACATATGTTGAATCATTATTCTTTAAAATGCACTGAGATAATGTTCTGGGCACTGAAAGAAGGCTGGTGAACAAGACATAGTTTTCTACCTTTACATAGTTTAAAGTAGACTGGGGAATTACATGAAGAGTACTCACATAAGAGAATTATGTGAAGAGTACTCAGAAATACTTAGGGGAATACCTAAGATGGTGGTCTGGGAACATCCCTCAGAACAATAAGTATGGTCTTCTGAGAGATAACTTACACATTGAAAAAGAATAGATGAGGATGGACATGGGGGATTTGTGGAGAGGGAAGCTTAACCCAGGAAGCCAATATCCCATGTGACAGGCTGAGGAAGAAAGGATCCTGGTGTACTTTTAGAACTAGGTGCACCCTGCTGAAAAACCAAGTAAGAAGCAGAGAGCCACAAGAGGTGAAGCTAGAGAGATAAGTAGTAGAATGAGTTAGGGGTGGGGTAGGAGAACAGCAAAGTTTTATACATAAATCCAAAACATTAGACAAAGTTTGCAATTTCTACAGACACAGGGAAGCATTCTTCATGCATTCATTTGAATGACACAAAGAAAAATCCTTTGAAAATGATTGCTTTCTTATTAAATATAGAATTTATTGGCCTCTGTTGGACAAAAATAGGCATGGAAGGAATTGGCTGAGGTGAGTAAATAACAGGCTCAAAGTTCAGAAAGCATTTGGATTTTATAACTGTTATCACAATAAAAAAGAAGATCTGCTTTGAAATCTTCATAAGGAAAAGTAAAAACTGGAGAGATCAATGCAGCAATATACAAGGTGACTGAAGATTGCAGATTCCAAGGTGAAGAACATGCATGGAGGTTTTTCAATGATAAGATAATGTATTAGATTTCCTGAGGCTACAATGCCCTGCAGAATATTACTGTAAGCTACAAAAAGTAGTTGTGGACCAATGAAATATGTATTGTGGGTATGTGTTTGAATATGTCACATTACATCAACTGAATGGAATATATATATACACACACACATATATATATACACACACATACATATATATTTATATATATAAAAACATTGTGAAAAGCATGTAGAAATTTAGGAAATACAATGTATCATATTAAGTATTAACCAGAAAATATAATTTGAGATGAATATGATAGCAGTGCACAAAACATACCTGAAAAAATTAGGATGAAATATAGCCACACATTAATAGTAATGGTCTTTGGGGGAACTTACTATGATGCTTTTATTTTTTCCCCTCTTCAGTATGTGTAGTGTAAGCTTTTGGCCAGGTGTGGTGACTGTCCCATGTAATCACAACAGTTTGAGGCCAGGGCGGATAAAAGGCTTGAGCTCAGGAATTTGAGATGAGCTACGGTAACAATTGGAGATTTGTCTCTGAAAATAAATAAATAAATAAATAAGCCAGGTGTGGTAGTATGTGCACCTGTGGTCCCAGCTACTTGGGAGGCTGAGGTTGGAGGATCACTTGACCCCAGAAGGCAGAGTTTGCAGTAAGCTGAGATTGAGCCACTGCAGTCCAGCCTGGACAACAGCCAGACCCCATCTCAAAAAAAAGTGAAGTTTTCTATAGTTAACCTGCATTAATTTCATAAAGAAAAACAAATGTCTAAAAAGTAAAATCATGTATTTTCAAGGAGTTCATGGGTTAGCAGGAAACCTGTACATGATCATCAGGCTGGCACCCTCACAACCCCACAGGTGCTATTCTCTTCCTTTGCATTTCTACTTTCCAGCCTCTACCTGTGTCTGATCCTTTCTGCACGGCTTCACAGTCTTTTATTTTTCCCCCATCCTTCCCTTCTCTCTACCTCATAGCTTCTGCTGCTACCTCTTAAGTTTGGGCTACCTTAGTGTGTTGAATAGTATGACTTCTAAGGTTTCTGTTTTTTCTTCCTCATTCTGTTTCCACATTTGGGTGAACTCAGTTCTCATTCTTAAACACCTCACTTTCCCAGTGTGTTTTCTAGTTGGTATTTCTAGAAGGAGCACATGCCTAGTCTGTGTCATCTCTTCATACCAGACCGTACCTGATGTGTCTGGCCTCATTCTACCTCTTAGGTCAGGTCTCCCTCCCCTTGGTCCAATACGCAGCACTCAGGGAATAAAGACAAGAATTCTCTATAGTAGATCCTTCAAAAGGGGGTGTGGCCAGAGCAGGGAGTATGGCATGGCAGTCCTCCTCATGATGGAAAATCAATACATAAAACCATTGGCCCACCTAATAACAGACGTTTAGCTAATTGCTATTACTCAACATGAATCAAGGTGTCACTGTTTAAGACATTGATCTGTAGAGGATGAAAATGAATCTTTGCCTCTATTCACATCTAATTCTCATCTCCCTTCTTGTTTTCCCTTGAAATCACAGGATGGCTTCAAGAAACCTATGTTCATTAGATACATAGGTTACTGGAAATGTTTGTAATGGTACTCTTTATTGAGTAATGTACCACATACTGGACACCCATTTAGTTATAGGAACAACCTTAGGAG
Source organism: Papio anubis (assembly GCF_008728515.1). Lineage (NCBI taxonomy): Eukaryota > Metazoa > Chordata > Mammalia > Primates > Cercopithecidae > Papio > Papio anubis. Next base: position 3,851,215 of record NC_044997.1, read on the forward strand.
GCTAGTATTATTATTAGTATGTTATATATAATGGAAGCTGAACTTAGAAAAGTGACATGACTTATCCAGGGCCATATGGCTTACAAGTGGCTGTGTCATGGCTAGAACTCAGGCTTGGTGGCTTCCAAAGAATAACCTGCCCCTGCACCATCAGAATGCAGTATGGGAATGGAACAGTCTCACCGCTGTAATCCCAGACTTTTGGAAGGCCAAGGTGGGAGAATTGCATAAGGCCAGGAGTTGCAGACCAGCTTGGGAAATCTAGTAAGATCCCTAGTCTCTACAAAACATAAAAATAAAAAATTAGCTAGTCATGGTGGCAGGCACCTGTCTGTAGTTTTAGCTACTGTGGAGGATAAGGTGAGAGGATCATTTGAGCCCAGAAGCTAGAGGTTGCAGTGAGTTATGATCATAGCATGCACTCCAACCTGGGAACAGGATGAGATCCTGTCTCAAAAAATAAATTATAAAAAGAATGCATTTTATAACGTATATGCATATATATGAACATATATTCATTGATGTGAGACAGACATACACATTAGACATTTCTAAATTTTCTGGGGAGTTCTGATAACAAAAAATGAATTTGCTAATGCCTTTCCTAGAGGAAAAAAGATGGATAATTTGAATCTAGCACAGAGATAAAGAGAAAATAGAGCCTTACCATCAGTTTCAAGTATGGGGCGAGTGGTAGTTTTCCACTGGCATTTCTATAGGTACAGATTCCTCTCCATCTCTTTGTACAGCTTTGTCTGTGCTCATAAAAGTGGAGTTTGTATTATAAGTACATGTCTCTGGCTTCTCATCTTCATCACATCATCTTCACTCTTCCAAACACCCTACATGTCTACACATGCCTGATTGTGCCAATGATGAAACAAAACCAAGATGTAACTGGAAGCCATGATCACTTGAAAAACAAGTACCTCAGCTTCAGTCTTTGAAGACAATGTTCATGAACAACTTGATGAGCACATATGGGTGGGAATAACTATGCTGAATGCAATCGAGTTTTCCAAGTTTAGGAGGCACACCTAGGAATTTGAGATTATGCCCTGTGTGCACATAAACTGCTGAGGAAAAAAAAAAAAAAACAGTTATCCAAATAACTTGAAAGAATTATAAAAGTTTCTGCCAGAAATTGTAACTTTACTTTTTGACACTGGCATGTTTTATCTCTAACTAAAGACAAGAAAGGTAGCTATAAAAGTGTGGCATTTTCTTTTATAAGTGACCTGTATTCATTATAAAATGTCTTGTTTAATAGGAAGTGAAAGATTATGTCATCTCAAAGAGCGGGAGGAAGCAAAAAGTTTATCTTGAGTTCTAATATCTTGTCTGCCACTCACAAAGGTGCAACCCTTAAGACACTTAATAAGCATTAGGAGTCCTATTTTCTCTGTCACTGTACCAGAAGAATAACATTCTTTTTTGTATTGCTAACCTGCCTGCTTGCCAAAAAAATATTGAAGATTGTTTATATAAATAAATCCAATATAAACTTAGCTATACTTCATAAATTCGAAGACAACCATTTCACAGTAGAAGACAGACTGCGCTGAACGTTTAAACTTCATTAATGATGTTTGGTTTTCTCCCCCAACTAAGATATTCTTGTTGGTACAAATCCCTGGAAAACTGTCAAGTATCTTACAAATGTAGGCATTATTACCATTCCACTTCACTTAGATTATTTCTATTTGTTTTTTATATTTCTTAGAGTACAACAAATTTTATATATACATATATATACACACACACACATATATATATATTATTTTTGTTCCTGAAAGTGTGCAGTGACAATATTCCAGTGCAATTAATGTCTGACCAAACCATTAGCAATCACTAAAAAAAAAAAAAAGGCCTGTGTCAAGAGGTGACTTCCTGTTCCACTGTCTTCAGCTATGTCCCTGTGGGATTTTTCATACTGCCCCATTCCCTTTGCACTGCTTCAGTCCTTATGTGATCACAATTCACTCTCCTTTGTTCCTGAAAAGAAAGCTGCTGTGTGGAACCAGCCTGAGCATCAAAATATGCAACAACCTCTTTCCTTCAACACCCCCTTGGGTTGCAGAAAAGTGAACAGAATGAGAGAGAGATAGAGAGCCTACACACTTGTAATTTGCCTTAAACCCTCTCACCTTTACAAAGAGAGAGAGATGGAGAGCATACACACTTGTAACTTGCCTTAAACCCTCTGAAGAGGACAAGGCCTTCCAAGGTGAAATGCAATATGTGATTGGGGAGAGAAGGCCAACCTTTACAATAGCAAATATAACAGTATCAGCTAATATGGTAGACAATTTTTATAGGTCCAGTGTTCATGACCGCAGCAACCTGAAATAGCTGCAAGTCCCTTTAAGAAAAATTTTTGAAAGATTTTGAAATGTAATTGATGTACTAACCATCTCATCCATCTGGCTTATTTCTGCCTCCATTGACCTTGACCAGGCTGTTGAAAACTATCTAAGTTATACAGTCCTGGTAACAAAGTAAATAATTTCTGTCCGAAGTGATACAAATGATGTATGATGGGATGTCACTGTTTGTCAACGTGTAAATTTTGCCAGTGTGACATTTTTTGGATGTGTCAACTTGGCCACAGGAGACAAACACTAGCAGTTGGTCATTTATGCAACCATTTGTAGATTGATCTTAGCTTTCTTTATTGGGCCAAAAATAAGCAAACCAATTGCCTATTTTACCAATTCCTTCATTAACTAATAAGTGAAATAAGATATTTAGCACAAGCTTGCTTTATATCTTCAGGAGAATCTATTTTTAAAAATTTTAATATCCTTAGGATCCCAAACACAAAGGAAGTTTTCACTTACTCCTGGTTTTCCAACAGACCCCATTACATTCTCATGAGAAAGCTTGGAATCAGGTCTGGAGATGCCAGAGAGCCCAGCTCAATGATGCAAGCACTCTATGCATGGTAACTCACACCTAGAATCACAAGCCCTCTGGGAGGTAGAAGTGGGAGGATCACTTCAGTCATGAGTTCAAAACCAGCCTGAGCAGTGCAAGACCCTGTATTTCCAGCTGCTCGGAAGGCTGAGGTGGGAAGATTGCTTGAACCCAGGAGTTTGAGGCTGCAGTTAGCTCTAATTATGCTGGTACCCACTGTACTCCAGGCTGGTGACAAAGAGAGACCCTCTCTTATAATAAAAAAAAGAAAAGAAAAAAAAGGTCGGGTGCAGTGGCTGACACCTGCAATTCCAGCACTTCAGGATGCTGAGAGCGACAGATCACAAGGTAAATAGAATGAGACCACCCTGGCCAACATGGTGAAACCTTGACTGTATGAAAAATAATAATAAAAAAAAAATTAGGTGGGTATGGTGCAATGTAGTCCCAACTACTCAGGAGGCTGAGCAGGAGAATTGTTTGAACCAGGAGACAGAGGTTGCAGTGAGATGAGATCACACCACTGCATTGCAGCCTAGGCGACGGAGCTAGACAATGTCAAAAAAAAAAAAAAATGTGCAGGCCTGAAAATGACCTGCAGTTTCACTGTCAATAAAAAGTGCAGTCATTTCACTAATTAAAAAACAAGGGGGGGTGCACCCAAGATGGCCAAATAGGAACAGCTCCAGCCTCCAGCTCCCAACATGAGCAACACAGAAGATGTGTAATTTCTGCATTTTCAACCGAGGTACTGGGTTCATCTCACTAGGCCGGGTCAGACAGGTGGTGCTGGTCTGCGGTTGCAGCTCAACCAGTGACAGCTGAAGCAGGGAGAGGCATCACCTCACCAGGGAAGCACAAGGGGGAAGGGAATTCCTTTTCCTAGCCAAAAGAAATAGAGACACACAACACCTGGAAAAACGGGTAACTCCCACCCTAATACTTCACTTTACCAAGGGTCTTAGCAAATAGCACACCAGGAAATTATATCCCACACCTGGTCCAGAGGGTCCCACACCCACACAGCCTCCCTCATTTCTAGCACAGCAGTCTGAGATCTAACTGCAAGGCGGCAGTGAGGCTGCGGGAGGGGCGCCAACCATTGGTGAGGCTTAAGTAGGTAAACAAAACTGCCAGGAAACTCAAATTGGGTGGAGCCCACCACAGCTCAAGGAGACTGGCCTGCCTCTATACACTCATCCTCTGGGGACAGGGCATAGCTAAACAAAAAGCAGAAGAAACCTCGGCAGAGGTAAATGCCCCTGTCTGACAGCTTTGAAGAGAGCAATGGATCTCCCAGCACGGAGGTTGAGGTCTGAGAATGGACAGACCGCCTGCTCAAGTGGGTCTCTGACCCCTAAGTAGCCTAACTGGGAGACATCGCCCACTAGGTGCAGACCAACACCTCAAACCTCACGTGGTGGGGTACACCCCTGAGACAAAGCTTCCAGAGCAAGAATCAGACAGCAACACTTGCTGTTCAGCAATATTCTATCTTCTGCAGCCTCTGCAGCTGATACCCAGGCAAACGAGTGGACCTCAAGCAAACTCCAACAGACCTACAGAGTCCTGACTGTAAAAAGGAAAACAACAAACAGAAAGGACACCCACCAGTATGTCAAAACCCCATCAGTATGTCACCATCAACAAAGGTCAAAGGCACATAAACCCCAAAGATGGGGGAAAGGTTGTGCAGAAAAGTTGGATACTCAAAAAATCAGAGTGCATCTCCCCTTCCAAAGGAACACAGCTCATTGCCAGCAATGGAACAAAGCTGGATGGAGAACGGGACTTTGACTAGTTAAGAAAAGAAGGCTTCAGTCAATGAAACTTCTCAGAACTAAAGGAGGAACTACATAACCAGAACAAAGAAACTAAAAACCTTGAAAAAAAATTTTACGAATGGCTAACTAGAATAACCAATGTAGAGAAGTCCTTAAAAGAACTGATAGAGATGAAAACAATAACATGAGATCTATGTGACAAATGCACGAGCGTCAGTAACCGACTCAATCAACTAGAAGAAAGAGTATCAGTGATTGAAGATCAAATGAATAAAATGAAGTGAGAAGAGAAGTGTAGAGAAAAAAGAGAAAAAGGAAATTAACAAAGCCTCCAAAAAATATGGGATTATGTGAAAAGACCAAATCTACGTCTGATTGGTGTGGCTGAAAGTGATAAGGAAAATGGAACCAAGTTGGAAAATACTCTGCAGGATATCATCCAGGAGAACTTCCCCAACCTAGTAAGGCATACCAACATTCAAATTCAGGAAAAACAAAGAATGCACAAAGATACTCCTAGAGAAGAGCAACTCCAAGACACATAATTATTAGAATAACCAAAGTTGAAATGAAGGAAAAAATGTTAAGGGCAGCCACAGAGAAAGGTTGGGTACCCACAAAGGGATGCCCAACAGACTGACAGCAGATCTCTTGGCAGAAACTCTCCAAGCCAGAAGAGAGTGGGGGCCAATTTTCAACATTCTTAAAGAAAAGAACTTTCAACCAAAAATTTCATATCCAGCCAAACTAAGCTTCATAATGGAAAGAGAAATAAAATCGTTTACAGACAAGCAAATGCTCAGAGATTTTGTCACCATCAGGCCTGCCCTACAAGAGATCCTGACGGAAGCACTAAACATAGAAAGCAACAACAGGTACCAGCCATTGCAAAAACATGTCAAAATGTAAAGTCCATCAATATTAGGAAGAAACTGCATCAACTGGTGAACAAAATAACAGCTAAAATCATAATGAGAGGATCAAGTTCACACATAACAATATTAACCTTAAATGTAAATGGACTAAATGCTCCAATTAAAAGACTCAGACTGGCAAATTGGACAAAGAATCAAGACCCATTAAATTGCTGTATTTAGGAGACCCATCTCCACGCAGAGACACACATAGGCTCAAAATAAAGGGATGGAGGAAGATATATCAAGCAAATGGAAAACAAAAAAAGGCAGCGGTTGCAATCCTAGTCTCTGATAAAACAGACTTTAAACCAACAAAGATCAAAAGGACAAAGAAGGCCACTACATAATGGTAAAGGGATCAATACATCAGGAAGAGCTAACTATCCTAAATATATATGCACTCAATACAGGAGCACCCAGATTCATAAAGCAAGTCCTTAGAGACTTACAAAGAGACTTAGACTCCCATACAATAATAATGCGAGACTTCAACACTCCACTGTCAATATTAGACAGATCAACGAGACCGAAAGTTAAAAAGGATATCCAGGAATTGAACTCAACTCTGCAACAAGCGGACCTGATACACATCTACTTCACCCCAAAGCAACAGAATATACTTTCTTTTCAGCACTACATCACACTTATTCCAAAATTGACCATGTAGTTGGAAGTAAAGCACTCCTCAGCAAATGTAAAATAATAGAAATTACAACAAACTGTCTGTCACAACACAGTGCAATCAAACTAGAACTCAGGACAAAGAAACTCAATCAAAACCTCTCAACTACATGGAAACTGAACAACCTGCTCCTGAATGACCACTGGGTACATAACGAAATGAAGGTAGAAATAAAGATGTTCTTTGAAACCAATGAGAACAAAGATACAACATACCAGAATCTCTGGGACACATTTAAAGCAGTGTGTAGAGGGAAATTTATAGCACTAAATGCCCACAAGAGAAAGCAGGAAAGATCTAAAATTGACACCCTAACATCACAATTAAAAGAACTAGAGAAGCAAGAGCAAACATATTCAAAAGCTAGCAGAAGGCAAGAAATAACTAAGGTCAGAGCAGAACTGAAGGAAATAGAGACACAAAAAACCCTCCAAAAAATCAATGAATCCAGGAGCTGGTTTTTTCGAAAAGATCAACAAAATTGATAGACCGCTAGCAAGACTAATAAAGAAGAAAAGAGAGAAGAATTCCATAGATGCAATAAAAAATGATAAAGAGGATATCACCACCAACCCCACAGAAATAAAAACTACCTTCAGAGAACACTATAAACGTCTACGCAAATAAACTAGAAAACCTAAAAGAAATAGACAATTTCCTGGACACTTACACTCTCTCAAGACTATATTAGGAAGAAATTGAATCCATGAAAAGACCAATAGCAGGCTCTTAAATTGAGGTAATAATTAATAGTCTATCGACCAAGAAAACTCCAGGACCAGACGGATTCACAGCCGAATTTTTCCAGAGGCACAAGGAGGAGTTGACACCATTCGTTCTGAAACTACTCCAATCAATAGAAAAAGAGGGAATCCTCCCTAACTCATTTTATGAGGCCAACATCATCCTGATACCAAAGCCTGACAGAGGTACAACAAAAAAGAGAATTTTAGACCAATATCCCTGATGAACATCGATGCAAAAATCCTCAAAAAAATACTGGCAAACCGAATCCAGCAGCACATCAAAAAGCTTATCCACCAAGATCAAGTGGGCTTCATCCCTGGAATGCTAGGCTGGTTGAACATATGCAAATCGATAAACCTGATCCAGCATACAAACAAGACCAAAGACAAAAACCACATAATTATCTCAATAAATGCAGAAAAGGCCTTTGACAAAATTCAGTAGCGCTTCATGCCAAAAGCTCTCAATAAATTTGGTATTGATGTAACGTATCACAAAATAACAACAGCTATTTATGACAAAGTCAGAGCCAATATCATACCGAACGGGCAAAAATTGGAAGCATTACCTTTGAAAACTGGGATTGTAAACTAGTTCAACTATTATGGAAAACAGTATGGCGATTCCTCAAGGATCTAGAACTAGATGTACCCTATGACCCAGCCATCCATTACTGGGGATATACCCAAAGTTATAAATTATGCTGCTATAAAGACACATGCACCGCGTGTATTTTATTGCAGCACTATTCTAATAGCAAAGACTTGGAATCCACCCAAATGTCCATCAGTGACAGATTGGATTAAGAAAATGTGGCACATATACACCATGGAATACTATGCAGCCATAAAAAGGATGAGTTTAGTCCTTTGTAGGGACATGGATGCAGCTGGAAGCATACATCATTCTCAGAGCTATCACAAGAACAGAAAACCAAACACCGCATGTTCTCACTCCTTAGGTGGGAACTGAACAATGAGATCCTTGGACTCAGGAAGGGGAGCATCACACGGGCCTATCATGGGAGGGAGGGATTGCATTGGGAGTTATACCTGATGTAAAATGGCAAGTTGATGGGTGCAGCAGACCAACATTTAGCACAAGTATACATATGTAACAAACCTGCATGTGTGCTGCACATATACCCTACAACTTAAGTATAATAATAATAAATAAATTTAAAAAAAGAAAACTGAGGCACAAGACAGGGATGCCCTCTCTCACCACTCCTATTCAATATAGTGTTGGAAGTTCTGACTAGTGCAATCAGGCAAGAGAAAGAAATAAAGTATCTTCAGTTAGGAAAAGAAGAAGTCAAATTGTTCCTGTTTGCAGATAGCATGATTGTATATTTAGAAAACCCCACTGTCTCAGCCCAAAATCTCATCCAGTCTGATAGGCAGCTTCAGCAAAAGTCTCAGGATACAAAATCAATGTCCAAAATCACAAGGGTGCTTATACAGCGAAACAGACAAGCCAAATCATAAATGCTCCATTCACAATAGTTCAAGAGGGAATAAAAATTCCTAGAATTCCAGCTCACAAGGGCGTAAAGGATCTCTTCAAAGGGAGAACTATAAACCACTGCTCAGTGAAATAAAAGAGGACACAAATGGAAAAGACTAGCCACCCATGTTCATGGATAGGAAAGAATCAATATTGTGAAAATGACCATATTGCCAAAGGTAATTGATAAGATTCAATGCCATCCCATTAAGCTACCAATGACTTTCTTCACAGAATTGGAAAAGAAACTGCTAAAAGTTCATATGGAACCAAAAAAGAGCCCACATTGCCAAGACAACCCTAAACCAAAAGAACAAAGCTGGAGCATCCAACACCTGACTTCAGAAACTATACTACAAGGTTATGGTAACCAAAACAGCAGGTACTGGTACCCAAAACAGAGATATAGACCAATAGGACAGAACAGAGGACTCAGAGAAATAACACCACACACCTACAGCATCTGATCTTTGATAAATCTGAAAACCAAAAACAAAGAAATGGGGAAAGATTTTCTATTTAATAAATGGTGCTGGGAAAACTGGCTACAACCATAAGTAGAAAGCTGAAACTGGATCCTTTCCTTACTCCCTTATACAAAAGAATTAATTCAAGAGGATTAGAGACTTAAATGGTAGACCTAGAACCATGAAAACCCTAAAAGAAAACCTAGGTAATACCATTCAGGACACAGGCATGGGCAAGGACTTCATGTCTAAAACACCAAAAGCAATGGCAACAAAAGCCAAAATTGACAAATAGAATCTAATTAAACTAAAGAACTTCTGCACAGCAAAAGAAACTACCATCAGAGTGAACAGACAACCCACAGATTGGGAGAAAATTTTTTCAATCTACTCATCTAACAAAGGGCTAATATCCAGAACCTATGAGGAACTCAATCAAATTTACAAGAACAAAAACAACCCCATCAAAAAGTGGGCAAAGGATATTAACAGACACTTCTCAAAAGAAGATATACAGCCAACAGACACATGAAAAATGCTCATCATCACTTGCCATCAGAGAAATGCCAATCAAAACCACGATGAGATACCATCTCACACCTGTTAGAATGACAATCATTAAAAAATCAGGAAACAACAGGTTCTGAAGAGGATGTGGAGAAATAGGAACACTTTTACACTGTTGGTGGGACTGTAAACTAGTTCAACCATTGTGGAAAATAGTGTGGCGATTCCTCAAGGATCTAGGACTAGAAATATTCGACCTAGCCATCCCATTACTGGGTATATACCCAAATGATTATAAGTCATGCCCCTATAAAGAAATATGCACCCATATGTTTATTGTGGCACTACTCACAATAGCGAAGACTTGGAATCAACCCAAATGTCCACCAGTGACAGACTGGAATAAGAAAATGTGGCACATATTTAAAATGGAATACTATGCAGCCATAACAAAGGATGAGTTCGTGTTCTTTTTAGGGACATGGATGCAGCTGGAAACCATCATTCTCAGCAAAGTATCGCAAGAACAGAAAACCAAATACTGCATGTTCTCACTCATAGGTGGGAATTGAACAATGAGATCACTTGGACACAGGAAGGGGAACATCACACACTGGGGCCCATTGTGAGGAGGAGAGAAGGGGGAGGGGTAGCATTAGATTTACCTAATGTAAATGATGAGTTAATGGGTGCAGCACACCAACATGGCACATGTATACATACGTAACAAACCTGCACTTTGTGTACATTTACCCAAGAACTTAAAGTTTAATAATAATAATAATAATAAAAAGTCCCACCATGATGGTTAATATTGAGGGTCAACTTCATTGGATTGAAGGATGTAACGTATTGCTCCTGGATGTGTTTGCGCAGGTGAGCATTTGAGCAAGTGGACTGTGAGAGGGAGACCCAGCCTCAATCTGAGAAAACACAAGCTAATCAGCTGCCAGCACAACCAGAATAAAAAGCAGACAGAAGAATGGGAAAGACTTGACTGTCTTTGTTTTTCTACCTTTCATCTTTCTCCTATGGTAGATGCTTCCTGCCCTCGAGCATCAGACTCCAAGTTTGTCAGTTTTTGGACTCACACTAGTGGTTTTCCAGGGGCTCTCTGGCCTTCAGCCAGAGACTGAAGGCTGCACTGTTGGCTTCCACACTTTTTAGATTTGGGGACTTGGCTCTTCAGCTTGCAGATGGCTTATTGCCTGACCTCAGCTTGTGATCATGTGACTGAATTATCCTAATAAACTCCCCTTAATACATTCATCTATCCTACTAGTTCTGTCCCTCTAGGGATTCCTGACTAATATACTCACAAATGCCTGACTCCTTCAATCATTGAAAGCAAAGACTTAAATATCTGAAGAGAGATACAGCAAACGATATCAACCCCATTGCCCAGGAAAAGACACTTCCTTAATAGCCAGGGCAAGGATAGAAGAACAATCCTCTAATTTTAGAAAAGGAACCGAGAACTCATCTGGCCCCAGGATGTTATCCTAATATTAAGCAGTTCTCTGCTACATGTGAGGAAAAGAGCAGGAATTGCTGCCCGCCATGGACAACCATAGATTCCTCTCTGAGTTTGGCTGCTGTGGAAGGGAGAAAATCTCACCTTCCATCACTGAGAACACAGGACTGCCTCAATCAGAGGCTGGATTAGGAAACAGAACCTACTCTTTCACTTCATCTCCATCACCAGTAGAGCACAAACTATGAAGCAACAGGAATGAGCTGCTAGGGAAGGTGGGAGAGCACAAAGGGATGCCTACCGTGTAGGATGAAGTGAGCAGATAAACCAAAAGCTGAGGGGAGAACAGAAACAATGAGAAAACCATCCTGCCTCTTAATATCCACCATATGCCCATGGTAACTTACCCCTGGACAAATTCAAAGCCTAGGATGCAATGAGGTTAATCATACTGACAACAAATCCCAGCTGGGTTCACTGCCCCCATTTTAGGGGAAAATACAATTATATTTCTAGCTTTGCCAGGTTTGTTGCAAGCAACCCACATTTAAAATGGCTCTCCTCCCCAATGTTTGGTTTTTAATGCTTGCCTGATGTCATCTTAAAATTAATTATATATATATAATAATTTTATATAAATATATATTAGAGATATATAGATAGATAAGTCTGATTCTGTTGCCTAGGCTGGAGTGCAGTTGTTGGAATCACAGACACTGTAGTCTTCAACTCCTGGGCTCAAGGAATCAACCTACCTCAGCCTTCTGAGTAGCTAAGACTAAAAGCCCAAGCCACCATGCTCAGCTAATTTTTGGTTTTTACTTTTGTAGAGATGGGGTCTTGCTCTGTTCACCAGGCTAATACTATTTTTGAAAGAGAGGCTCAGCATTCTCAATATGTGCTGAGCCATGGACAAGACAGAATTGATGCTGGTTTTCTGCTACTTTGCATGCAAATGCCAACATTCAAACCATTTGAACAGAAATTCCTGTAATGTGATTTCAGAAACCCCGAGTGACCACAAGACCCTTTCAAGGAGCTGTTAGAGTCCAAACCCTTTTCTTAATACCCCTAGGCAGTGTTGTTTTTTCCACCTCCCTCCGTCATTCATTCCTGAATTAACAGTAAAGTTTTCCAGAGGTTTCATGACATGCAGTATTACAGCACATTAAATGCAGAAGCGTATAAGAAAATCTGTCTGTCTTTGATTAGCCCACTAAAAAGATTAGTGCAAAACCATGTGGTCTTACTCCCTGGTTTTTAAAAATTGTTATTTTGAATAAAAATGTTTCTATATTAACATGCGAAGAGATTATATATAAATTTAATAAAATAATAAATACTTCAAATTTTTATGTTTTTGTTTCTACTTTAATAAATATAACCTACATTATAAATGTTATTTGAGATCCTCAGTCATTTGTAAGAGGGTAACATGGCCTTAAAACCAAACATTTGGAAGAGCACTGAGTCAAAGCCAATAGCCTGCTAAATTGCTTCTACAGCATACATTTGACAAAGATTAAAACAGTTTTTCCCTAAGCTGATTTGTGTTGACTTGAGAATCTATGCATGAACCTTGATTTGACCTTGAGGAAGACCTTTGACCTTCTTTGCTGAGGATACTCCATCATTTTTAAATTTTAAGGACCTAAATGTCACGTTACAGAGATTTCAGGATATTTAACTGCTTCTCTTCCATGGTGACTGAAGATGACAACAATATATTAAGAGAAAGTGGGTAAAGATGACAATAATATAAAAGAAGGTATAATTGAAAGGAAATGTATATATATCAAGAAAAAGGGAACACAATTTTATATGTGCATAAATGTACATGTTTTGTGGTCTAGTAAGATAATTACAGGTGTGGAATTGGTAAGCTACAGGAAAATTCTATTTTCACTGAAATTCAGTGAGTAGGATGCATGCTGGTTATTGTATCAAATAACTCTGCATCTCAGTGCAACAAATGTTTCCTTCTCCTGTATACAGAGATGTTCCTGGTCACACTGGGTGGCTTTTCTCTACAGCAGGTAGTTTAATGTGTACACGATTCATCAGGTGGTCTTGTCTCAATGCAGATTCTGATTCAGCACTCAAGGATGAGGTTGAGACTGCATTTTAATGTTTTATGTTTTTATTTGTGCATATTTATGAGGTACCTGAGAAATTTTGTTACAGGTATATAACATATATGGATCGCATCGGATATTCAGGATGTTCATCATTCTGCTGCACTACATTTTTCTGAGTATAGTTACCCTACTCTGCTATTAAGCTTCAAATTTGTTCCTTCTATCATAAGTGAAAACATTCATTATTTATCTTTCATCACCTGACTTATTTCACCTAATAATGACCTCCAGGTCCACCCATGTTGCTGCCAAGAGACACAATTTCATTCTTTTTAATGGCTCAATAGTATTCCATTGTGTTTATTTTCTTTATCCATTAATCTGTTTGTGGACACTTAGGTTGATTCCATATGTTTACGATTGTGAGCAGTGCTATTATCAAATGCAAGTGCAGGTATTTCTGTGACATATTGACCTCTCTTTGGAGTGGCATGTAAGTGAGATTGTAGGATCAATGATAATTCTATTTTTAGATTTTTTTTTTTTTTTTTTTTTTTTTTTTGAGACGTAGTCTTGCTCCATTGCCCAGGCTGGAGTGCAATGGTGTGATCTTGGTTCACTGTAACCTGTGCCTCATTGGTTCAAGTGATTCTCCTGTCTCAGCCTCCTGAGTAGCTGGGACTACAGGCATGGGCCACCATGCCTGGCTATTTTTTTCTATTTTTAGCAGTGATGGGATTTCACCATGTTAGCCAGGATGTTCTCGATCTCCTGACCTCGTAAACTGCTGCTTTGGCCTCTTTTAGTGCTAGAATTACAGGTGTGAGCTACCATGCCTGGCATTTTTAGATTTTTAAAAAAGAAATCTCTGTACTCTTTTCTGTAGTGGCTGAACTAGTTTATAGTTCTACCAACAGTTGATAATAATTCACTTTCTCTGAATTCTCACCAACACCTGTTCTTTTTCTTTTTTTATTTTTACTTTTTATTTTTTGAGAAAGAGTTTCACTCTGTCACCAGGCTGGAGAGCAGTGGCACAGTCTCAGCTCACTGTAGCCTCTATCTCCCAGGCTCAAGTGATTCTCCTTCCTCAGCCCCACAAGTAAGTACCTGAGACTATAGGTGCAGGCCACCTCACCTGGCTAATTTTTTGTATTTGTAACAGAGACAGTGTTTTACCATGTTCGCCAGGATGACCTTGAACTCCCGACCTCAGTGATCTGCCCGCCTTAGCTTCTCAAAGTGCTAGGATCACATGTATGAACCTCCACTCCCGGACTGTTATTTTTCATTTTTAAATCAAAGCCATTTAAATGCTCAGTATCACGAATCATCATAGAGACTGCATTTGTATGAGCCCCGAGATGAGACTTCGTGCTACTGGTTCCTGGACCAGGTTTTGGTGAGGCTATGAACCCAAAGGCATGGGGCTCTGGTCAGTTTGGTCTTTCCTACTGTGTCCACAGGAAGAAGAATTGAGGTTGGTAAATACCTATCCACTTTCTGCCATACGTAAATACTTAGCTATTACTATGTACTTATTTAGGATGTTTTGTTTCAGTTTAAATGTGTTAGTGCATTTAGCTTGGAAATGATCTTTTACCTAATTTGTAAATTTTTATATTTTCATGTTGCTAGTTCAAGTAAAATAGAGTAAAATGTTATTATACTTATGTTATGTCAGCCTGGCAGGAAGTCACTCCAAATCCATGAAATTTTCCAATTTTCGACTATGTAGGAAAAAATATATATGGTAGTCCATTTCCAAGAGAACATGCCTCGAATAAGTTTGGGCCTACAAATTATATAAGAACACAATACACTACACCCCTGCTTTAATAGCTGGTGCCTTTTTGTTGGGCATCCCCTTAGTTACCCTCACCTAAACCAAAGAGTTTAGTCTACAATGAAAGCTTACTAGCCTGCAAAATAGCTCACTTCATCTATTCTTATCAGCTTGCCTGACTATCTGGGTCATAATTCAACTACATGAGGAGCCCCAGACCTCATCATGACTGCAACGCATTATGGGCTACAACAAAATGCAGCCAGATGATGCTAAAGAAAACATACCTAAAAGCCCTAAGCCAACAAACAATAGGCAATGTCCGGGAACATCGTGACCCCATAGTAGTCAGCCTATGAACCTAAGGAAGGACTTGTATACTAAGGAATAACTTGCTTGTTGTAAATATATGGGCTGTGGCTGCCTACCAGACATCCAATCTTGCAAGGGAGTCATTAAAAGTCTCACTTCCTCTATTCTTGTCTGTGAGTCCATTTCTTGGGTTTGGATGGGTGAGTGTGTTTCTCACAAGCTGGCCAGAAAAAATTTTCTAAAATGTCCATGTTTCATCCCAGCATCAAGAAATAGGTATTTAGGTGCTTAGGATGCAAAACAAACAAGCCCAGTGAATTTTAATGGCCACATGAAAAAGTGTCTGAATCCATTTTGTATGTCTGCCTAAACATGGTTACATTTTCGAAAATGTGAAAAGTAAATACAGATGTTCTCAAAAGAAAGTAGCTTACATCTACATTTATTTAATAAACTTTTAAGTGATTTTCATTGTATTTTCCTATCAAGGCAACAAAGGATTTCATTAAAATTTTGTCTACTTTGCTATCTGCTATTTTATACAATTACTATCCCCTTGGATAGTTCCCTTTTATTATCCCTTAAAAGAAAACTGCAAACATAATACATGGATAAAGTTGAAGGATTTTAGGCAGTTTTACAACTCTTGCACTTTGACAAAATTTTGAATCAGAAACAAAAGTTGACTTTTGAGACAAAAATGTAACATTGTACACCTAATGCTGATTATGGCTGATCATTACTTGAGAAGATATATAGAAAAACACATTCTTTTGATAAATGGAAAGTTTCTGAACTGTTGACCCCATCATAGTTTCCTATACTTCTTTGATACATTTATCATAATATAGAAACAACATGGTCCTCGATGGCTGACCAGAGTATACTATTTCTGCATCTACATGAGGTTACTATGAAATGTGGCCTAAATCAAATGGGAAGAGAAGTCATACCACATGGGAGCCTTCAATAGCCACTAACTGTGGTATCAATCTCCATATGCCATGAAGACACTGTTTCTTGAGCAAAGACTGCATTTGTGTAGAAACTCAGCCTTGTGCGAGAAAGTGCCTAGGCGTTGAAAAGGCAAAATATACCTCTTATATTCTGAGATATATAGATAAATAGACACAGAAATATTATTTAAAAGTCCATAGAACTGGCCAGGCATGGTGGCTCATGCCTGTAATCCCAACACTTTGGGACCACAAGGTTGGCAGATCACAAGGTCAGGAGTTTAAGACCAGCCTGGCCAACATGGTGAAACCCCATATCTACTAAAGATACAAAAAATAAGCTAGGTGTGGTGGTATGCACCTGAAATCCTAGCTATTCAGTAGCCCCAAGCAGGAGAATCACTTGAACCCAGGAGGTGGAGGTTGCAGTGAGTCGAGATCACATCATTGCACTTCAGCCTGGGGAATAGGGTGAGACTCTGTCTCAAAACAAAAACAAAAACAAAAACAAAAACAAAAAAAACTTCTATAGAACTATAGCAGACCCATTTTCCTTTCTTGTAGAAGTGTTCTCTTTACCTAAGGAATCTAAGGATGGCAATGCTGAAGGGGGAGGGTGTTTTATGGAACATGTATAGAAAGGCAAATGTCAAAATCATTTAACAAAAATGAACTTAAAAACTGGGCACAGCGCTTACACCAGTAAACCCAGCACTTTGGGAAGCCAAGGCAGGTGGATTGCTTAAGCCCAAGAGTTTGAGAACAGACTGAGAAACATAGCAAGACCCCTTCTCTCTTAATAAAAAATTTTAATAAGCCTGGTATTTTGATGTGCTCCTGTGGTCCCTGCTACTCTAGAGACTGAGGAATGAGAATCACTTCAGCCCGGGAGGTCGAGGTTGCAGTAAGCTATGATCACAGTGCTGCACTCTAACCTGGAGAAAGACTCTGTTTCTAAAACAGAAGAACAAATTTAAGGAGTGAGCGGGCAGATTGAACTTACCTGAAATAAGGGTCTTTGACTATTCAGGAATAAAATATTTCCAACCAAAATTGAGTTTCAAAATACGGCTATCATGATAAAGGGGAAAAAAAACTATTTCCCTGCTACTACTATACGTATCTTAAAGAGGAACATTTTTATTTCTTGGTAATATTTCAAACTGAAAAAGTGAAAAGGAAGCAAATGTTGTTTTTACAAAGAATTAAAGATAGCTAGCATTACTCCACCTCCCATGAAGAAAATAAATAGGAATAAGGGTAACAATGAGAGGGAAATGCTGCTGTTTTTTAATCCATACAAAAGTGTCTGATATGGTTAGGCTGTGCCCTCATCCAAATGTCACCTTGAATTGTAGCTCCTATAATCCCCATGTGTTGTGGGAGGGACCCAGTGAGAGGTAATTGAATCATGGCATGGATTTTTGCTGTAGTGTTCTTGTGGTAACGAATAAGCCTCATGAGATCTGATGTTTTTTATAAAGGGCAGTTCCCCTGCACATACACCCTTGCCTGCCAGCATGTAAGACATATATTTTCTCCTCCTTCACCTTCCACAATGATTGTGAGGCCTCCTCAGCCACATGGAACTATGAGTCCATTAAATCTCCTTTTCTTAGTAAATTACCCAGTCTTGGGTGTTTCTTCATAGCAGTATGGAAATGGACAAATACAATGTCACATCACAGAAAATCACTTAAATTCCATTCTTTACTTTGATTTATTTCATTTTATTTTTGTATAAATAAAGACAGTAAATTTTACTCTCTTCAAGCCCTAGGAATTCACAGGTTGACGAGTATAGTATGCACAGTATGAATGTGCTTTAAATAAGATGGGCATCCATTTCCCTTTTACACAACACATTCCTGAAAATCAACACACTAACAAGCGCACTTAAGGTCCATAAAACAAAAATGCATACTGGAATATCCTTTTCAGAAAAAGAAATCATTGATGACACTATTGCAGCATTTCATACTAGGTGTTTAGTTTTGTTATTTTTCTTCAAAACAGCAGTAGTGGGGTTAAGCCCAATAAGGTAGAGATTCTACCTTATTTTATTGATAATAAATATTGATAATAAATATAGAATCTCTATCTTATTTTATTGATAATAAATAATTATTTATTATTTTCCTCTCACTGAAGGATTTTTCACTTTTTTCCCAATCTCATTGACTTTCTGAGACATATTGCATATTACAGTTGTAGCATGCTGGGTGTTCCATTTCCTACCCTTTAAGAAATAAAATTATAGAAGAAAAATCAGTAATATATTAAAAGAAATTTCTTAGCATCACTGTACAAAGATGAAGAGTCTATCAAAAAGTTACCATTGACTAGCAGAGAATACTATTTAACAGAAGCCTGTGGTTCTCTATGATCAGATGACACAGGAAAGTAGAGTTTTGCATATTCACAAGTAAGTATAGATATAAATATATATAAACACAATGATAGATAAATATGTGGATATCTAAATATATATAGAGTAAATACACGTGTGGATATCTACATACTTATATAACTATGCTGAGAGTTTGGAGATTCAGTTCAAGGCCAGATGGTGGATGAATTGAAACTGAAGCTTGTGAGATTGTCTTTGAGAGCACTGTCTTGAACATAGCCAGAGATTCTGGAAGACAGTGAGCTAAAGTCATGATAGTATCCTGGAATCCTGTAGACTGTGGCTTGGCCACCTTTCCCTTGTGTGGTCTGGGAATCTTTCTATCCTTGCTGGTCATCATTCTTATAATCTGTAAAGTGAAAGTGATAGGACTGTTGCAAAAATTAAATGTGAGTTCTATGTGAGGTATCTTTTACATGGCAGGCATACATCAGTGTAGCTTATTATGATTATTGCTGAGACACATTACTTCAGAGCATCCCTCACTGGGAGATGTGCAGAATAATGAAGCACGTAGACATGTGGAGAATGGTGGGGATGACGGCATGTAGGAGTTAAGTGTGCAAAGAAATCTAGAAATTAACCATGATTGGAGATTTTGTAACATGAGTCCGAGGAAAAGAGAGGCAAGCCAAAACAAACCTGACAAATAATTTTTGGTAAAGTCTCAATAACTTGATATATATTATTAGAAACAAATTATTTATATTTTAGGAGAACCACTAGATATAGCAATGGCATAATCAAAAGCATTACATAAAATGTTAAAGGTAATAGAAATTTCAGTCATTTGTATAGCCAAAACAGTAATTTTATCATTACATCATCATTATCATCATCATCACATGAGGTCGGATTATCATTATGGAAAGCCTAGGAATGGTTACCTATTGATTTTGGAGTATAATTATTAATATCCTTGATATGCTTTGGCTGTGTCCTCACCCAAATCTCATTTTAGCTCCCTTAATTCCCATCGTGGGGACAGTTTCACCCATACTGTTCTTGTGGTAGTGAATTAATGTCACCAGATCTGATTGTTTTATAAGGAGTTTCCCCCTTCACTTGGTTCTCATTCTCTGTTGTGTGCTGCCATTGAAGACATGCTTTTCACCTTCTACCATGATTGTGATGCCTCCCCAGCCATGTGGAACAGTGAGTTCACTTAATATATTTTTCTTTATAAATTACCCAGTTTTGTGCTGATGGTCAGAACCATGAAAATGAACTAATACAATCTGTAACATGGCAAAAGGAACTGGTCATCTGTTCTGTTTGTAAACAATCCTGTACCTTCAGCACAGAAACTTGCAACATTCAATCACCTCTTCATTCTTCAGGTATGATACTAAATGTTCCTTCTACTGTGGAAAGTTCCTATTCCTCCAATATTTTCTATTATTGTTAATTTTCTGCTGTGTATACAAGTCAGATACTGATCATGGTTTATAATTTCCTATTGTCTGATAAATTGTTGGCCACCTCCTGAGCTGGACAGACTTTAAAATTACCCTCAATGATCTGCACTTTCTAGTGTGTACTTTCTTATATAGCCCTCTTCCACTGAATTTACCCAGGACCATGGGATATAAAGACTATGTTTACTTTACGTTGCATAAAACTCCATCTTGCTAGTCCCCTCTCACTACAGACTTTCTCTCCTGTAGACATTGAAGAAGCCAGTGTTCATGTGAGCTGAGGACAGCCCATAAGAGTGGAGGGGGTCCCTCCCAAGACTAAACCAGGAAGAAGTTGAATCCCTGAATAGACCAATAACAAGATCTGAAATTGAAGCAGTAATTAATAGCCTACCAACCAAAACAAAACAAAACAAAAAAACAAAAACACAAGACCAGACAGACTCACAGCTGAATTCTACCATAGGTACAGAGAGGAGCTGGTACCATTCCTTCTGAAGTGATTCCAAACAATAGAAAAACACGGACTTCTCCCTAACTCATTTTATGAAGTACATCATCCTGATAACAAAACCTGGCAGAAACACAACAAAAACAAAATTTCAGGCCAATATCCCTGATGAACATTGATATGAAATTCTCAATAAAATACTAACAAACCAAATCCAGCAACACATCAAGAAGTTTATCCACCAAGATCAAGTTGGCTTCATCCCTGAGATGCAAGACTTGTTCAATATATGCAAATCAATAAATGCAATCCATCACATTAACAGAAGCAATGACAAAAGCCATATGATTATCTCAATAGATGCAGAAAAGGCTTGCAATAAAATTCAACACAAATTCATACTAAAAACACTCCATAAACTAGGTATCGATGGAACATATGTCAAAACAATAACAGCTATTTATGACAAACCCACAGCCAATATCATACTGAATGGGTAAATACTAGTAACTTTCTCTTTGAAAACTGGCACAAGACAAGGATGCCCTCTCTCAAAACTCCTATTCAACATAATATTAGAAGTTCTGGCCACGAAATCAGGCAAGAGAAAGAAATAAAGAGTATTCATATAGGAAGAGAGGAAGTCATATTGTCTCTGTTTGCAAGGGACATAATTGTATGTTTAGAAAACCCCATCATCTCAGCCCAAAATCTCCTTAAGCTGATAAGCAACTTCAGCAAATTCTCAGGATACAAAATCAGTGTGCAAAAATCATAAGCATTCCTATACACAAATAATAGACAGAGAGGCAAACCATGATTGAACTCCCATTCACAATTACTACAAAGAAAATAAAACACCTAGCAACACAACTTACAAGGGATGTGAAAGACCTCTTAAAGGAGAACTAAAAACCACTGCTTAAGGAAATAAGAGAGAACACAAACAAAAGGAAAAGCATTCCATACTTATGCATAGGAAGGATGAATATCATGAAAATGGCCATGCTGCCCAAAGCAACTTATAGAATCAATGCTATCCCCATCAAGCTACTATTAAATTTCTTTACAGAATCAGAAAAAACTACCTTAAATTTCTTATGGAACCAAAAAAAAGCCCATAGAGCAGACAATTCTAAGCAAAAACAACAAAGCTGGAGGCAGCATGCTACCTGACTTCAAACTATACAAAAGCCTACAGTAACAAAATCAGCAATGTACTGCTACCAAAACAGGTATATAGACCAATGGAACAGAACAGAAGTCTCAGAAATAATGTTACATATACACATTCATTTGATCTTTGACAAGTGACAAAAGCCATCAATGGGGAAAGGATTCACTATTTAAAAAATGGTGATGGGAAAACTGGCTAGTCATTTTCAGAAAAATTTAAATTGGAATCCTTCCTTACACATTATACAAAAATTAACTCAAGATGGATTAAAGACTTAAATGTAAAACCTAAAACCATAAAAACCCTAGAAGAAAACCTAGGCAATACAATTAGGACATAGTCATGGGCATAGTCTTCATGATTAAAACATCAAAAGCATTGGCAACGAAAGCCAAAATTGGCAAATGGGATCTAAAGGAGCTTCTGCAGGCAAAATAAACTATCATTAGACAGAACAGGCAAGTTGCAGAATGGGAGAATACTTTTGCAATATATCCATCTGACAAAGAGTTAACGTCGAGAATCTTCAAAGAACTTAAATGTGCAAGAAAAAAGAAACAACCCCATCAAAACGTGAGCAAAGGCTACGAACAGACACTTCATAAAAGAAGACACTTATGCTGCCAACAAACATATGAAAAAAAATCTCATCATCATTGGTCATTAGAGAAATGCAAATCAAAACCATAATGAGATACCATCTCACACCAGTTAGAATAGTGATCATTAAAAAGTCCAGAAGCAACAGATGCTGGAGAGTATGTGGATAAATATGAATGCTTTTACACATTGGTGGGAGCGTAAATTAGTTCCATCATTGTAGAAGATAGTGTGGTGATTCCTCAACAATTTAGAACAAGAGATACCATTTGACTCAGCAATCCCGTTACTTAGTATACAACCAAAGGATTATAAATCATTCTACTATAAAGACACATACGTTTATTGCAGCACTGTTCACAATAGCAAAGACTTGGAACTGACCCAAATAACCATCAGTGATAGATTGGAGAAAGAAAATGTGGCATATGTACACCATGGAATACTACGTAGCCATAAAATGACATTCTTTGCAGGGACATGGATGAAGCTGGAAACCATCATTCTCAGCAAACTAACACAGGAACAGAAAACCAGACACCACATATTCTTGTTCATAAATGGCAGTTGAACAATGAAAACACATGGACACAGGGAGAGGAACATCACACATTGGGGCCTGTCAGGAGATGTTGGGCCAGAAGAGGCATAGCATTAGGAGAAATATCTAATGTAGATACAGCTTGATGGGTGCAGCAAACCACCATGGCACATATGTACCTATGTAACAAACCTGCACATTCTGCACAAGTATCTCAGAACTTAAATTAAAATTTAACAGAAGGAAAAAAAAAAGAGTGGAGATTGTCCCCTAGCCCATAACCAGCAAGAAACTGGCTCTCAGTTCTGCATCCGCAAGGAAATCAAAAGCACACTGAACACTAGAGATCTTAACAAAGATATCTTGGAGGATAGTTGACTGGATAAATGACCTTAGTGAAGAAAGAAAGGAGAAAGTAGTGAAGTGGAAATGAATTGCATTGAGTTCTTGCAAGGATTTGCTCAGTCACATTGCTGAGTTTTTCTGATGTTGGTGGAATCTCTGCAGCTAAGACAATTGTAGCACAAACTAATTCATGTTGAGTCAATAGACATAACTATGAGTAAAAGCTTCAGAGTTGGATTTAAAAGGGAAAGCCTGGAACCCCAGTTTTGCTGTTTACCAACTACTGATACTCCCAAAACATTAAACCTCCTTTTATTTTATTCTTTTTAATTAGAATGAGGAGGATAGTGAGCCTCAGAGAGGATAAATTAACCAATATCTGCAATGGAAAGACAGTTCTGTAAGCTTCTAAGAAGGTTCTCCCTATTCCAAGCCATGATCGATATGATTTGACTTCCTCTGTTTCTTTCCAGAAATATTAAGAGACATTATTACTCAATTGCAGCAAACTCTTAATTATGACTCTCCCTAAAGCTAAATTAATCTTGTCCATTTTATTACATATATGCTGTTTCCCTGATTGTCATATTTATTACTCTTATGGAGAAAGGCAACAAATATTATGCTCAGGGGTTTAGGTAAATTGTGAGATTTCTCTGTTTCTCTCTTTCTATGGCTAGTAGTACTTCAAATTGCTAGGTACAGTCTTTTGCCCATAGGTTAGACTCATTCATTCAATAAATATACAGTGAGGACATCATTTGTGCCAAGCATATGTAATAGACTCTAATTTTTAAAAATAGAAAATAATGAATATGTTTTCAGAGAGCTATCCATTCTTCTGAAACCCAAGATTAGGCTTTGAGATCTTTTAGATATATTAGTAACACAATGTTACAGCATAAATGAAGAAGATCAGAAAAGGGGTGGCCAAGGTGCTGTTTTAATCAAAACACTATTTGCATTTGTAAAATGTACAATACTTCAATAGACAAAACTTTATCTTCCTATACATGCAAGAAGATTCACACAAGGATATTTTGCATATCCTCTCAGATTTTGCCCTGAATCACTATGGCCAAATTTTTCATTAATATTCAATAACTTTTCATATTAACATCACTTTGGAATATATGCTCTTAAAGATGATACCTCTAAGAGATTTTTGACTAGTATTATCTAACCCCTTATGCTGAACTTTCGATGAATGCTGTGAAAATGGATCACATAATTCAATCGATGTCATGCTTTGCTTAAGAAAGAGAATGAAAGTAATTCATAGTTTATGAATAAAAGGGAGGAGCATCTTGCAATCTATGAATTTACATAAGAAAACACTCTTAATGCAGATGATAATTGTTCTAAAACTTGAAAACCTATAGGTAGGGCCTCTGTAACTCTAAGCCATTAGAAAGACAGATTTCCATCCTTGAACATGTTCTTATTTCTTTCTGTTCTTGATTTCTATCAAGTAATTCAATTGCATTTTGTTATTTAACTTCAATAATAAGTAAATCTGAACTACTGCCATAGTAAATCAACCATGCAGTGTCAGGCCTCTGAGCTCAAGCTAAGCCATCATAACCCCTGTGACCTGCATGTATACATCCAGATGGGCTGAAGTAACTGAAGAATCACAAAATAAGTGAAAGTGGTCTGTTCCTGCCTTAACTGATGACATTACGTTGTGAAATTCCTTCTCCTGGCTCAAAAACTCCCTCACTGAGCACCTTGTGACCCGCCCCCCACCCAACTGCCCACCAAAGAACAACCCCTTTTGACCAATTTTTTTTTTTTTTAACCTACCCAAATCCCATAAAACAGCCCCATCCCTATCTACCTTTGCTGACACTCATTTTGGACTCAGCCTACCTGCACCCAGGTGAAATAAACAGCCTAGTTGCTCACAAAAAGGCTGTTTCATGGTCTGGTCACATGGACGCGTGTGAAATTTGGTGCTGTGACTCGGATCGGAGGGGACCCCCCTTGGGAGATCAAACCCCTGTCCTCCTGCTCTTTGCTCTGTGAGAAAGATCCACCTACAACCTCTGGTCCTCAGACTGACCAGCCCAAGAAACATCTCACCAATTTTAAATTGGGTAAGCAGCTTCTCTTTACTCTCTTCTCCAACCTCTCTCACTATCCCTTAACCTCTTTCTCCTTTCAATCTTGGCACCAAACTTCAGTCTCTCCCTTCTCTTAATTTCAGTTCTGTTCCTTTTCTGGTAGAGACAGGAGATGCGTTTTATCAGTGAACTCAAAATCCCGGTGCCGGTCACAGACTTGGGAAGACGGTCTTTCCTTGGTGCTTAATCACGCAGAGATGCCTGCCTGATTATTCACCCTTGTTTCAGAGGTTTCTGACCACATGGGGATGCCTGCCTTGGCCCTTCACCCTTAGTGGGAAGCACAGCTTTTCTGGAGGGAAAGCGCTCTCCAACCCCTTCTCTCCATGTCTCTACTCCTTCTCCACTTTCCTGGGGGCGGGCAAGTACCGCCCCCCCCCCCCACTCCTGTCCATATCTCTACCCTCTCTTTTCTCTGGGTTTGCCTCCTTCACTATGGGCAACCTTCTATCCTCCATTCCTCCCTCTTCTCCCTTACCCTGTGTTCTCAAAAACTTAAAACCTCTTCAACTCACACCTGACCTAAAACCTAAGCATCTTATTTTCTCCTGCAACACTGCTTGACTCCAATACGAACTCAACAGTGGTTCCAAATAGCCAGAAAATGCCACCTTTGATTTTTCTATCCTACAAGATCTAGATAATTCTTGTCATAAAATGGGCAAAGGTTCTGAGATGCCTGATGTCCAGGTATCTTTTCCATATTGGTCCCTCCCTAGTCTCTGTTCCCAATGCAATGCTTCTCAAGTCTTCCTTCTTTCCCTCCCACCTGTCCCCTCAGTCCCAACCTCAAGCCTCACTGAGTCTTTCCAATCTTCCTTTTCTATAGATGCATCTGACCTCACCCCTCCTTCCCAGGCTGTTCCTCGCCAGGTCAAGTTAGGTCCCAATTCTTCCTCAGACTCTGATCCTCCACTCTATAATCCTTTTATCACCTTCCCTCCTCACACCCAGTCCAGCTGACAGTTTTGTTTTGCAACTGGCCCTTCCCCACCTGTCTAGTAATTTCCTCTTAAAATGGTGGCTGGAACTAAAGGCATAGTCAAGGTTAATGCTCCCTTTTCTTTATCTGTTCTCCTGAGATGCTTTACAGCCCTAGACCCTAAAAGGTCAAAAGGGTGTCTTATTCTCAATATGCATTTTATTACCCATTCCACTCCTGACATTAAATAAGTCTCCAAAAATTAAATTCCAGCCTTCAAAACCCACAACAGGACTTAATTAACCTCACCTTCAATGTCTGCAATAATAAAGTAGAGGCAGCCAAGGAGCAATGTATTTCTGAGTTGCAATTCCTTGCCTCCAATGTGAGACAAACCCCAGCCACATCTCCAGCACACAAGAACTTCCAAACACCTGAACCGCAGTGACCAGGCATTCCTCCAGGACCACCTACCCCAGAAGCTTGCGTCAGATGCCAGAAATCTGGTCACTGGTTGAAGGAATGTTTGCAGCCTGGGATTCCTCCTAAGCCATGTCCCATCTCTGCAGGACCCCACTGAAAATTGGAATGCTAACTTACCTGGTAACCACTTCCAGAGCCCCTGGAACTCTGTCCCAAGATTCTGATTGACTCCTTCACAGATCTTCTCAGCTTTGCAGTTGAAGACTGACACTGCCCAGTCACCTTGGAAGATCCCTGGACCATCACAGATTCTGAGCTTTGGATAACTCTTACAGTGGAGGGTAAGTCCATCCTCTTCTTAATCAACACGGAGACTACACAGTCCACATTACCTTCTTTTCAAGGGCCTGTTTCCCTTGCCCCCATAATTGTTGTGGGTATTGATGGCCAGGCTGCAAAACCTCTTAAAACTCCCCAACTCTGGTGCCAACTTGGACAATATTCTTTTATGCACCCCTTTTTAGTTATCATCACCTGCCCAGCCCTCTTACTAGATCAAAACATTTTATTTTATTTTATTTTATTTATTTATTTATTTTTATTTATTTATTTATTTTTTTTGAGATGGAGTCTCGCGCTGTGTCACCCAGGCTGGAGTGCAGTGGCGCGATCTCGGCTCACTGCAAGCTCCGCCTCCCAGGTTCACGCCATTCTCCTGCCTCAGCCTCCGAGTAGCTGGGACTACAGGCGCCCGCCACCACGCCCGGCTAGTTTTTTGTAGTTTTAGTAGAGATGGGGTTTCACCATGTTAGCCAGGATGGTCTCGATCTTCTGACCTCGTGATCCACCCGCCTTGGCCTCCCAAAGTGCTGGGATTACAGGCTTGAGCCACCACGCCCGGCCAGATCAAAACATTTTAATAAAAGTACCTGCTTCCCTGACTATTCTTAGGCTACAGCCACACCTCATTGCCACCATTTTGCCCAGTTCAAAGGCTCCTTAACATCTTCTCTTTGTATCTCCCCACCTTAATCCACAAGTATAGGATACGTCTACTCTCTCCCTGGTGATGGATGATGAACGCTTTACCATCCCATTAAAACCTAATCACCCTTACCCCACTCAATGCCAATATCCCATCCCACAGCATGCTTTGAAAGGATTAAAGCCTGTCATCACATGCCTGCTACAACATGGCCTTTTAAAGCCTTTAAACACTCCTTAGAATTCCCCCATTTTACCTGTCCTAAAACCAGATAAGCCTTATAGATTACTTCACAACCTGCGCCTTATTAACCAAATTGTTTTGCCTATCCACCTCATGATGCCAAACCCATATACTCTCCTATCCTCAATACCTCCCTCTATAACCCATTATTCTGTTTTGGATCTCAAACCTGCTTCCTTTACTATTCCTTGCACCCTTCATTGCAGCCTCTCTTTGCTTTCATGTGGACTGACCATGACACCCATCGGGCTCAGCAAATTATCTGGGCTGTACTGCCACAAGGCTTCACAGACAGCCCCCATTACTTCAGTCAAGTGCAAATTTCTTCCTCATCTGTTACCTGTCTTGGCATAATTCTCATGAAAACAAACATGCTCTCCCTGCTGAACTTGTCCAGCTAATCTCCCAAACCCCAATCCCTTCTACAAAACAACTCCTTTCCTTCTTAGACATGGTTAGTGCAGTCAGTTTTCTTACACAAGAGTTGGGAACATGCCCTATAGACTTTCTGTCCAAACAGCTTAACCTTACTGTTTTAGCCTAGCCCTCATGTCTGTGTGCAGCAACTGCCGCTGTTTTAATACTTTTTAGAGGCCCTAAAAATCACAAAGTATGCTCAACTCACTCTCTACATGTCTCATAACTTCCAAAATTTATTTTCTTCCTCCCACCTGATGCATATACTTTCTGCTCCCCGACTCCTTCAGCTATACTCACTCTTTGTTGAGTCTCCCACAGTTACCATTGTTCCTAGCCCGTACTTCAATCTGGCCTCCCACATTATTCCTGATACCACACATGACCCCCATGACTGTATCTCTCTGATCTACCTGACATTCACTCCATTTCTCCATATTTCCTTCTTTCTTGTTCCTCACCCTGAACACACTTAGTTTATTGACTGCAGTTCCACCAGGCCTAACAGCCACTCACCAGCAAAGGCAGGCTATGCTATAGTATCTTCCACACCTATCATTGAGGTTACCACTTTGCCCACTCCACTACCTCTCAGCAAGCTGAACTCATTGTTTTAACTCAGGCCTTCATTCTTGCAAAAGAACTACACATCAATATTTACACTGATTCTAAATATGCCTTCCATATCCTGCACAACCATGTTGTAATATGGGCAGAAAGAAATTTCCTCACTATGCAAGAGTCCTCCATCATTAATGCCTCTTTAATAAATACTCTTCTCAAAGCCACTGTACTTCCAAAGGAAGCTTGAGTCATTCACTGCAAGTGCCATCAAAAGGCATCAGATCCCATCACTCAGGACAATACTATGCTGATAAGGTAGCTAAAAAAGCAGCTAGTGTTCCAACTTCTATCCTTCATGGCAGTTTTTCTCCTTCTCATCTGGCCAGTCCCAACTACCCCCACACTGAAACTTTCACCTATCAATATCTTCCCACACAATGTAGATGGTTCTTAGACCAAGGAAAATATCTCCTTCCAGGATCTCAGGCCCATTCTATCCTGTCATCATTTCATAACCTCTTCCATGTAGGTTACAAGATGCTAGCCTGCCTCTTAGAACCTCTCATTTCCTTTCCACCATGGAAATCTATCCTTAAGGAAATCACTTCTCAGTTTTTCATCTGCTATTCTACTACTCCTCAGGGATTGTTCAGGTTCCACTCCCGCTTCCCTACACACCAAT
This sequence comes from Papio anubis, assembly GCF_008728515.1. Classification (NCBI taxonomy): domain Eukaryota; kingdom Metazoa; phylum Chordata; class Mammalia; order Primates; family Cercopithecidae; genus Papio; species Papio anubis. The sequence continues at coordinate 3,880,651 of NC_044997.1, forward strand.
CTTGGGGAACTGCCCCCACCCAGGACTGGAAAATTGACTTTACTCTCATGTCTTGAGTCAGGAAACTAAAATACCTCTTGGTCTGGGTAGACACTTTCACTGGATGGATAGAGGTCCTTCCCACAGGGTCTGGGAAGGCCACCACCATCATTTCTTCCCTTCTGTCAGACGTAATTCCTCGGTTTGGCCTTCCCACCGCTATTCAGTCTGATAACTAACCGGCCTTTATTAGTCAAATTACCCAAGCAGTTTTTCAGGCTCTTGGTATTCAGTGAAACCTTCATATCCTTACCATCCTCAATTTTCAGGAAAGGTAGAAGGGACTAATCATCTTTTAAAAACACACCTTGCCAAGCTCAGCCACCAACTTAAAGAGGACTGCACAATACTTCTACCACTTGCCCATCTCAGAATTTGGGACTGTCCTCAGAATGCTGCAGGTTACAGCCCATTTGAGCTCCTGTATGGATGCTCCTTTTTATTAGGCCCCAGTCTCATTCCAGACACCAGACCAACTTGGACTGTGCTCCAAATACTTGTCATCCCTACTATCTTCTTTCTCATCATACTCCTATACACTGTTTTCAACTACTCATAAATGACTGCTCTTGCTTACACTGCCAGTTTACACTTTCTCCAAGCCATCACAGCTGATATCTCCTGGTGCTATTCCCAAACTGTCATGCTAAATTCTCACGTAAAGTAAATAAATAATCTTAACTGGCAGGGCTATGCTAAACCCCCTTGAGCACTCTTTAGTTGGAGGTCCTGGGTCCTCCTAATTCTTAGTCATTTTGAAGAAAAACTTCAAAAGAAGTTTTTCTCCTTCTTTTAATCCAGACCTTGTGTCTTCTATTTAATTTCTCAATTCATATAAAGCTGCATTCAGGCCATCATCAATCATTCTATATGAGAAATGCTCCTTTTCACAACCCCACAATATCACCCCTTACCACAAAATCTTCCATCAGCTTAATCTCTCCCACTGTAGGTTCCCACATCGTCCCTAATTCCACTCGAAGCAGCCCTGAGAAACATCGCCCATTATCTCTCGATATCACCCCCCAAAAATTTTTTCTGCCCCAACACTTTACCACTATTTTGCTTTATTTTTCTCATTAATGTTAGAAGACAGAATGTCAGGCCTCTGAGCCCAAGCTAAGCCATCATATCGCTGTGACCTGCATGTCTACATCAGATGGCCTGAAGTAACTGAAGAATCACAAAATAAGTGAAAATGGTCTGTTCCTGTCTTAACTGATGACATTCCACCACAAAAGTGAAAATGGTTAACCCCTGCCTTAACTGATGACATTGTGAAATTCCTTCTCCTGGCTCATTCTGGCTCAAAAACTTCCCCACTGAGCATCTTGTGACCCCGCCCCTGCCTGCCAGAGAAAAACCCCCTTTGACTGTAATTTTCCAGTACCCAAATCTTATAAAATGACTCCATCCCTATCTCCCTTCGCTGACTCTCTTTTTGGACTCTGCCCACCTGCATCTAGGTGAAATAAACAGCCCTTTGCTTACACAAAGCTTCTTTGGTGGTCTTTTCACACAGATGAGAATGAAATCCAGTAACTAAAACCACATGTTCACAAGAGCATGTCATGGAGGGTTTAAGAGAAATTCAAAATTTGTTCACATTCTCTGGCATTGAAAAAAAAAAAAAATGGAAAAGGTAAATTACCTTGTTTGGCAATTTCAAGGCACCCATGGAAATGTCTAGTTGATGTTTAACCAGCACATTTTGATTCTGTTGATGACTTAAGTCCACAATCCAATGTACTTTTAAATATATTATAATCACAAATTGAGAGTTTGTGATTATAATATGTCATAACAAAATGTCATAACAAAATGCCTTTGAGGACTCTTCTTTTTATGAAAAGAAAGAAACTCTTCTTGAAACAAAATGATTTAACAATGTTGAGAAGATGCAGATGTGAAATTCTGACTTCCTAGCTGCACAGTGCCCCAACAAACCTGCAGGATTTTGTATCAATTGAAATCAGAGACTAGCATTAAAGGATGTCTGTACATCCAAAGTTGTCCAAATCTGTTACCTCTAGGACTTTTACGCAGCACTATGTCTCTTATTCCTTGATGCTACCTTTGTCACTCTCTTTTCCTCTCTCTCTTTCACACTCTTTTACTTTCCTGGAGAATCTGGGCTGTATAAATGCCACAAAAACTTGCATGAAACTGTTACAGCACTGGAAGTTAAAACACTAATTTTACAACTTAACCCACTGCTTAAACTGCACTGCCAAGATGGCAGAGATTAAATCATAACTCCCAGAAACACGGAGAGTCTACAAATTAATGAAAAAGGGTCTACCAAGATATGTATCTTTTATATTGCTTCCAGCCAAAGCTGCTCATGGTGAACCCATATGGAAGTTCATTTAAAAAGTCAAAGAAGAGAAAGAAATCAAGAAACAGCATCACAGCAAAGGAAGTTATATAACTCTCTGGGTTATTTTTAGAATCCTTTCCATGGTGAGAAAAATAACAGATGTGAGAATTAAATTAATAAGGTGTACTTATCTTCCTTGTAACACAGTGAACTTTCTGATTAGTGGGGTATGCTATCTCTGTATCTATAAGGAAAAGCCTTCCAGAAGAATAGCATTGCTTTTGCATTTCTTGTTGACAATGTAAAGCGAATGTCATGTTGTTTTCAACTCTTCATTTTTAAGCTTAGGAGGTGCATCATAAAGAGGGGGAACTGATTCACTCTTTTAATAATTTGCCAGAAGGTTTTCTCTCCACTGTTTGGGAGTCCTCAGAATCTTCCTTTACCTGCACACTCGTTGAGGAAATATTGTTCTGTTTTCAACAATTTCCCTACTCGTGCTTCTCAAGATGATGTAAAACCTGTAAATATCAGTTCCGCTACACATTTCACTCTGTTCGCAAATGTTGTTATTTATTATTGTTTTTCCTTCAAAACCTGCTTTCTGAAGAATACAGTCTGATTTCTTTCCAAGCCAGGAGGCATGTACTCATGAGCATAAGTTATTCCATATCCACCATTTTTTTTTTAGGATATCCTGGAAAAAGAGACAATACTCTGTGTTTCATAACAATTCTAGGAACATCAACTCCACAGCTGGTGATAAAAATGTGCATATTACAAAAAACAAACGGGGATCTCAGTAAAGATACTAAACAGAAATAGTGAGAGGCACCTCATTACGATTGAACGAGGCACAGTCCATCTCCTAAAAGTATTTTTTCATGGCAAGTATTTCCTTTTTCTGACTCAGCAGATGAAAGCAAGGGAGCTCAGTTGGTTTGGTGCTGGGGAGGCTAGCCAAATCTTTCATTTATCTAATATCTCTAGCTTTCATGCTGACTTGCAGGTCTCAGATCTCAGAAGAAGTCAGTAGTATTTGCAGAAGGGGCGAACTAATGTTGAATGACTTTGAACCCTATCCTGATGCAACTCTGCAAAAGAAAATTGCATACACTCACCATGACTTCAAGTCAGAGAACTTTTGCAGGAAGAGAATTTTGAGGAGCAATTTAATAGAACATGTCTCCCACACAGGCACCCTAAATTGTGTCAAAAAGTACAGCGTGTCCCAGAAAAATTTCAGAAAGCTTCCCTAACTCCCTGAAGTGGACAAGATGAGGAAGATTTGGTGTTTCAAACACAGTCCTCTGTCCTGTATGCTGATCTGCTATTTTTCCGTTTTCTAAGTTGGGCATCGAATACTGACTCCTGGGTGAAGGTTCCTCCTCCAAAACTATACTTTCATAAACTACATCTCTAAGTCTTGGATGGAAATATCTCACATCTCAAGACCCACTCATAATTCTTCTCCTGTTTCTTCATATCATTATAATGGCTATTTTTTTGTAGCTTTTGGAGGCTCCTTTGGAAATTTTCATGTCCTGGCAGGTTATTTAAATAGTGTAATCATTCTGAAGCATTAGGAACGGTTAAGAACCAGATGAACAGTATGTCTCTCTGAGCCATGGCTACATTTTTTAGGCTTTAGACACTCACGCCACACCACTTAAGGCCATCTTTACTTTGGAAAGCCTTCCTCCTATGGTCTGTGTCTGTCTTTAACTTGTAAACTATCAGAACCAGCATTTTACTGCAACTGAGCTTTGTCTCACAAGAGTCAGAAGGGCTCAGTGTCAAAATTCGTATATTTTGGTGGCTCATGAAGACCTGCTTGTGGTTGGTGGGATGAGAACTCACTCTGTGTGAAGGAGCTTGCAGTCTCTGGCTTGTCTTTTTCACTGAGGACAGAAAACATAGGCTGAATGCTACCCACCATGTGAGGAGCTGAGCTGCCACCTACTGTCAGGTTGATACCTTGAAGTTCTGAGAACCTTTGAATGTGACTTAATTTGGAGATAATCTTTAAAGATGATGTAATCAAGTTAAGATGAGGCCATTAGGTGAGTTCTAAGTCAGTATGACCAGTGTATTTATAAAAGGGGGAAGTTTGGACACAGAGAAAAAACGTGGGGAGAAGATTGCATCTGCAAGCCAAGGAGAAAGGGATCAGGAGAAACCCACCCTGTTGACACCTTGGTCTTAGACTTCCCACCTCTAGGATCATGAGAGAATATCATCTGTTCTATTAATCATGCAGGTTGTGGTACTTTGTTACAGCAATCTGGGAAGACTAAGACTCTCCCACCTGTCCATAGCCAAAGATCACCAGAAGGCTTTTTAAACCTGGGCTTTCTGATGTTCTGCAAATTATCAAATGTAGTGATAGAATGACATTTGATAAACAAGGAAATACTGTTTGATCAACCATGAAACTTTCAGAAAGAGCTTTCATGTGCTAATAGCTAAGTATGGCTACCAGGACAAATCTTGTAATCCAGAAAGAAAAATTTGACAAAATCAGCTGCATGAAACTCAAAATTTCTAAATAACAACAAATACCTCAAAGCATAAAAAAGTAAGGCATGGTGAGGGAAAATATACACAATAAATCTGTACCAGTCGTAATTCTCCAAACAAATAGAACCAATAGACCGGATGGGCATCTGTATCAATATTTATATCTTAGTCAGGTACAGTGACATGTACCTGAAGTCCCAGTTACTTGGCAGCCTGAGGCAGGAGGATTGCTTGAGACTGGGAGGTCAAGGCTGAAGTCAGCCATGATTGCATCAGTGCACTCCAGCCTGGGCAACAACCCAAGACCCTATCCTTAAAAATATATATATATATAGCTGGTATGTATATAGATTAATTTATATATTATAAATATGTAAATATCATATATTTAAATATATTATATACCATATAGAGATACATAAATATATATAATCTATATTATATATGTTATATGGTATATACTGTATATAAAGTATATATACAAGTCAGGAGGGTTCAGTGTCAAAATTGTTCCAATTTGATGACTCATGAGGACTTGTTTGTGGTTGGCAAGACCAGAGCTTACTGTTTGTGATACATATATTGTTTATGTATGTACTGTAAATGATAATATATGGCATATATGATTACAGTATATATAATAATATGGCATATAAATACACACATATGCTATATATATTATTACCATATATTATTCTGACAATAATATATGGTATATATTATCGTATACATATTATATGTGGTATATTGTATGTATCATTATATATAATATATGTATATGATATATTATATACAATGTATAAGATACAGTATGGAATACATTATATATGTTTATCAATAAACATTTTATATATAACATAAGAAGATGTATTTATTTCAAGGAATTTGCTCATTGAGTTATAGGTGCTGGCATGTTGAAAATCTGTATAACAGCAGTCTGGTGGCCTGAAAACTCACATAGGGGCTGGTTTGCAGTCAGGAGACAGAATTTCTCCTCTAGAAGAAGAGATCTCTTGGTTTTAAGATCTTGCAACTGATCAGGTAAGGCCCATCCCATAATCAAGGATCACCTCCTTCACTTAAAGTCTACTGTTTGTGGATGTTAACTACTCTACAAAACACCTCACAGTAATAGCTACTATTTGATCAAACTGCTGGACCTGACTGCTTAGCCAAGTTAGCACATTATGGACTAAGTTGTGCACTCCCAAATTCATATCTTGAAATCCCAACCCTCAGGATTCTAGAACATGACAGTATTAGGAGATATAGTCAACCTATGCTATTTTTGGGGGATAGGTTCCAGAACACCCTTGGATAACAGAATCTATGAATGCTCAAATAATGTAATGTAAAATGGTGTAGTATTTGCAATTAACCTACAGACATCCTCCTGTATACATTAAATCTGGGTTCCTCAACTCTCAAACCATGGACTGGTATCAGTCCTGTGACCCTTTAGGAACTGAGTCACATAGTAGGAGGTGAGCAGGAGGTGAGTGGCAGGCAAGTGAGAGTTATTACCTGAGCTGCCCCACCCATCAGATATATTGCGGCATTAGATTCTCATAGGAGCATGAACCAAATTATGAATTGTGCATGTGAGGGATCTACATTGTATGCTCCTTATCAGAATATAATGATAAATGTAGTGCACTTGAATTATCTCAAAACCATCCCCTTATTCCCAAGTCCTACATTTGCAAAAAGCTGTCTTCCACAAAACCTATCCCTGGTGCCAAAAACATTGGGGATCACTGCTTTAAATCATTCCCATATTACTTACAATAAGTACTGCACTGTAAATTCTATATAAATACCAATTTCCTTTGTTTTTTGAGAATAACAAGAAAAAAATATGTATGTGTTAAGTACAGATACAACCATCCAATTTTTTCCTGCATATTTTCAGACAGCAGTTGGTTAAATTCATAGATGCAGAACCAACAGATATGGAGAACTGACTAGTGTCTTTAAAGAGATATTTAAGGTAAAATAAAGTCATTAGGGTGGTCACTGATCCAACAAGGCTGGTGTTCTTATAAGAAGAAAAAATTACAACACAGATACACACAGAGGGATGACTATGTGAGGACACAGGGAAAGGTGCTGTTTCCAAGTCAAGGAGAGAGGCCACAGGAGGAACCAGCTCCTCCCATACCTTGATCTAGGAATTCTAGCCTCCATGACAATGAGAAAATAAATTCTGTTGCTTAGGCTATCCAGCCTAGGTACTTTGTTAAGTCAGCTCTAGCAAACTAATGAAACAAAATATGACAGAAAAATATAAACAAAATACAACCAAAAAATATGCACAAAATACAAAAGAATGTGGTCTGGAAAACTTAAAATGTATGCAGAATATTTGACACAAAGGAATAAAGATTGCCCTTTTGAGGGTGACGGAAAAATATATACATTTAAATAAATTAAAAAGGTTTCTTTTTCCCCCTAAGTACCAAAATGCAGAACAAAACAACGGTGGGGGATTCCATATTTTTAACCTTCCAATTGGTAGCAATCCAAAAGATGGATAATGAATAGGAAGAACTTATTTATTTATTTTTTATTTTTATTATACTTTAAGTTCTGGGATACATGTGCAGAACATGGAAGTTTGTTACCTAGGTATACACGTGCCATAGTGGTTTGCTGCACCCATCAACCCATCATCTACATTAGTTATTCCTCCTAATGCTATCCGTCCCTGAGGCCCCCAGCCCCAGACAGGCACCGGTGTGTCATGTTTCCTTTACTGTGTGCATGTGTTCTCATTCTTTAAATATTGACTGAGAATCAGGCAGCCTCTTGGGAGGGAAATTTGGGAAAACAAACCCAAGCTTAAGACACACATAGCCCCTGACCCAGCACATACTTCCACTTCGAGGAATACACCCAGAGAGATGCACTTCCATATCATAGAGAGACATATGCTGAAAGGTGTTTGCACTGCATAATTGCTTTGAAATATCACAAAAAAACAAATTTAAAAAAACCTACAATGACTATTGACAGAAGTTAGCTAAATCACAGTAGTTCGGACACGGAATAGTGGCCAGCTATGAGAAAGATTGTGCATGCATATGCAAGTACATGCATACTTGTTGTGGGGGGAAGGTTAGTGAGTGGGTAAATGTATGTGTGAATGAGACTATTTCCAGATGGATACGGGAGTAAGCTGTAACAGCAAAAATCTCAGATAACAGTGCTCAGAATTTGTTCTTCAAAGACAATTGACTCTTGTTTGTACATCTTTTCATGTACTTGCAATTTTTTATCCATATGTGCTCCAACTTTTGGTTAAAGTCATTGATTAAATATTCATGAATTGCCTCATTTCTGTTAACATAGTGCTACATTGGGTCTTACTCTTACAAAGTAATCATGTTGACACTATACACAAGTGACTTGTAAAACACTGAATTCTGCAAGTGGACTCACTTTGCTCATTGACATAGACTCCACTAAAGTGCTTTAAAGTTAAGTGCTCCTTCATATGCAACTCACTGTAAGATAAAGATTACAAATAACTTAATTTCTAGAAAAAGAGAATATGCAAGCCTTTTCTTGGAGGTATAAAATGTCTTTGAAACAGTCCCAACTCAAGATTATCAGACATAACTTCTATCTTTTACATGCATTCTGAAGGCTGGGTTACAATTCAACATATCCAAGCACTGTTATATAAAAGTTTACTTAATCACTGAGCCCATCACATCTTGCATCTGTGTTTTGTGCTGATAAATAAAGAAGAAATCCTTTACAGTAATAAAACTGTAGACCATAAAATGTGCATTGAATAACTACAAAGAAGAAAAGCCTCTGATCTTAGATTCATAGTTTTCTATACAGGTTCTGAAAGTTTTGGAAAAGAAAACATGCTTAAAGTATTCTCTAAGTGCCAGCAATGTTCAGTGCTGCCTCTAAGCAGACAGACTGTCATTGTTAAGAATGCATCTGAGGAGCTCACAGAAAAGACAGTACCTGATATTCATTTAATTGTTCTCCACTAAAAAGTGAGTAATTGTCTAGGTGGATGTTGCTACAATTAGTGGTTAGTGTGAATGTAACCATGAGATTTGGATTTGAACTCATTACCTTCAGAGTTCAGCAAAACCTCTTGCATCAGACAGACTTCAGTTAATATATAGTTATCAAATTAGCTGCAGTTTTTTTCTGCAGAACTCAGGTCATCTGACAGCTTGACATTGCAGAAGCAGAAGGCTTCTTTCAAACACTGAGCCAGCTTTATTGTGGGATTGAATCACTGGCCATATTTTGAGCATCCCTAATACCCCACACCAAAAGGCACTAAACTTAGAGCTGTGAACTCTAGTGTCTATTCTATGATGAACTACAGTTGTGAGTGGAATTATGGCCACAAAAAAATCACATGTTGAAGATCTACTACTTTCTAGCTTCTTGGAGTATGACTTTATTTGGAAATAGAATCATTGTTGATGTATTTAGTTAGGTTGAGATGTGGTCATTAGAGTGGGTCTTAAGTTAATATCCTGGGCATCTTCATAGAAAAACAACAAATTTGGACAGAGGCACACCAATAGGGATAATGCCACATGAAGATAAAGGCAGACATTGAGGCACAGATAGTGCTTTTATAAGTCAAAGAATATCATGTATTAAAAGAAAGCCACCAGCAGTTAAAAGAGAGGAGTGAAACAGATGCTTGTTCATTGAAAGGAAGCAATGCAGCCCATATCTGGATTTCAGGCTTCTACCCTCAAGAACGATAAGACAATACATTTCAGCCAAGGCTTCTATCTAACTCCTGAACTTGTACTAACTTTTTCTATGGACAACAGTAAGGAAGGAATCATTAGTTTACCCAGTATGCACAGAATATCGGAACTGCAGAAAGAGGTTAAAGAGGTTAAACACAAGAGATTTCAAGAAAGATATGCTAACCCTATTTCGAGAAATGAGGTTTTACCAGATCATAAACTTGGAAGTGAAAATTGAGGTTTAAAAGTACCTTATGGTCAAGACTTCTGAAGTTGGGAAATTACCATTATAATCTCCAGAAGAAAATTATGCTCCTCAGATGAGAATTAAAATATGCCCTCTCAGTGGAATTTCTTTTTTGTAAACCCATGTATCATTTGTTTAAATATTTTCTTCTTGATTATTTCTCCTTTTTAAATGATTTACTTTTTAAAATAATTTCAACTTTATATTAGAATCAGGGGAGTACATGTGCAAGTTTGTTACCTGTTGTTTTGCGTGATGGTGAGATTTGGTGTACAAATGATATCATCACCCAGGTACTAAGCATGATATCCAACAGTTTTTCAGGCCTTGCCCTCCTCCCTCTTTCCTCCCTCTAGTAGTCCCTGGTGCCTATTTTTTCCACCTGTATGTCCATATCTGTTCAGTGTTAACTCCTAAAAGAGACATACATTCGTATGTTCATGGCAGAGCTATTCACAATAGTAAAGACATGGAGTCAACCTAGGTGCTCATCCACAGTGACCTGCATAAAGAAAACATGGCATATCTATGCCATGGAATAATACACAGACATAGAAAGAAATGAAATCATGTTTTTGCAGCAACTGGGTGCAGTAAGAGGTGATTATCATAGGCGAATTAACACAGGAACAGAAAACCAAATACTGCATGTTCTTAATGAGATTTTGTTACTTCCCATACACACAAATTTAGAATGTGAACGAGGCAACATTTGTAATTCAGGTATGCTAATTTCTCCCCTTGGGAAAAAGTAGGGTATAAAACAAGATATAATCAGGAGGTCTCATGCATAAAGGTCCCCATCCCCATGCTATGTGTCATCAAATGGTCAACCATGAGCTCTAACACTGGAATCTTAGGCTGTCCTCTCAGACCAGGCATCTACTGGGCTGTTCCTGCTCTAATCCTTCCTGTACCCCACCAAAGCACATTCTAATCTACAACACTATACAACATGACTCTAAGCAGTTGAGAGTGACAATATGTAAAAAATGTTATCCATGTCTGTGTGAAGAGACCACCAAACAGGCTTTGTGTGATCAATACAGCTTTTTAATCACTGTATTTAATCACTGCACCACCTGGGTGCAGGTGGAGTGAGTCAGAAAAAGAAATCAGCAAAGGGAGATAGGTGTGAGGCAGTTTTATAGGATTTGAGTAGGTAGTGGAAAACTACAGTCAAAGGGGGTTTTTGTCTTGCAGGCAGGGTTAGGGGTCACAGGTGCTTGGTGGGGAGCTCCTGAGACTCATTGTCCAGGAGGAGGAATGTCACAAGGCCCATTGATCAGTTAGGGTGGGGCAGGAACAAATCACAATGGTGAAATGTCATCAGTTAAGGCAGGAATTGGCTATTTTCACTTCTTTTGTGGTTCTTCAGTTGCTTCAGCCCATCTGGATGTACATGTGTAGGTCTCAGGGGTTATGATGGCTTAGCTTAGGCTCAGAGCCCTGACAAAAAGGAATGACTTTCAACAGGTTTCTAGGTAAGTGTGTCCTGCAATTCCATGCTCTGGGACCTGGAGAAATTCTGTCTCTGAGACAAACTGGCCCTTTGTATGGCCATGGAAAACGTGCTTCTCATTTCCTTGACTCCAGGGAATGATATTTACCGAGAGCCCAAGATGCTGTGCTTTGAAATCCATCACCTAGTTTGCAACATGCCCATTCTACCCAGAGACTTAATCCCTCCAGTGACTGAGGATGGCTGGGACACCTAGGTGAGTCCTTTACTGGAGACTCAGGGCTCATGATGGCCAGTACTAGCTGGAGTGCTGCCAGACCAGCTTGCCCAAACTTTCTGCTCTCATCCTCTGTCGTTTATAGGAAATCAGAATAGCACTGAGCTCTCTGTGGTGGGTACAGGCTCTTTGGGATGGCAGGAAATCTCATTCAGAACATGATTTCATTCTTTTTTATGGCTGTAAATGTATTCCATGATGTAGACGCACCACATTTTCTTTATGCAGGCCACTGTAGATGGGCACCTAGATTGATTTTGTATCCTGAGACCTTGCTGAAGTTGCTTGTCTGCTTAAGGAGACTCTGGGCTGAGAGATTGGGTTTTCTAAATATATAATCATGTAATCTGCAAACAGAGACAATTTGACTTCCTCTCTTCCTATTTTAATACCTTGTATTTCTTTCTCTTGCCTGATTGCCCTGGCCAGAATTTCCAATACTATGTTGAATAGAAGTGGTGAAAGAGGGCATCTTTGCCTTGTGCCAATTTTCAAAGAGAATGTTTCCAGCTTTTGCCCATTCAGTAGCATATTGACTGTGGGTTTGCCATAAACAGCTCTCACTATTTTCAGAAACATTCCATCAATACCTAGTTTATTGAGAGTTTTCAGCATGAAGTAGAGTTGAAATTTGTCAAAGGACTTTTCTGTATCTGTTGAGATAATCATGTGGTTTTGTGACTGGTTCTGTTAATGTGATGGATTATGTTTATTGGTTTTTAAAAATTTTTAAATTGAGATTTTAAAGAAATGTTTGCAACATTTGAATGTCCCTTTTTGTCCTTTCTAGTCATGAATCTTTCAAAAAGAAAAAAATGGGGGTTCAGTTTTGGTGAAGATACAAGCTTCCCAAGGAATTGGTATATCTTTCTATTTGCAAAGAATGTCTGCCTGTATCTAACGAATATATGCGACTCTTTTTGATATTTTTCAGGATAAAAGAAACATGAATATGTCAGAATAGCTGAATGTGAAATTTTTTCAAAAAAAATTATCTGAGTTGTAGAAAAAACGATAGTAAGAGCTGAAGAGAAAGTAAGAGCTCAGGACAAAGCCCAGCCTGGTTTACATTTTTTTCCTTTTCTTTTCTTTCACTGTTTTTAAGTTCACTCCTAACCTGTCCCACATACATATTTTTAGGTCAAAAGCTACAATTGGCTGGCTGTGGTGGCTCACACCTGTAATCCCAACACTTTGGGAAGCCAAGGCATGTGGATCAAGAGGTCAGGAGTTGGAGATAAGCCTGGCCAATATGGTGAAGCCCCATCTCTGCTAAAAATAAAAATAAAAATAAAAATAGTTGGGCATCATGGCATTTCCCTGTGGTCCCAGCTACTTGGGAGGCTGAGGCAGGAGAATCACTTGAACCTGAGAGCTGGCGGTTGCAGTGAGCCATGATGATGCCACTGCACTCCAGCCTGGTCAACAGAGTGAGACTCTGTCTCATACCATACCATACGATACCATACCATACCATACCATACCACACCATACTATACCATACAAATATGTCACAAATATCAAAGAATAATAGTAGGTTAGGGAAGAATTAGAGTATGCATCTTTCTCTGGTCTAAGGACTCAGTTTAGAAATGATACTAAGGCTTAGAGGGGTCAACTGGCTTGCCTAAGATTACAAAATTAATGGGAAAACTAGGACTGAGAGTCTAATCTCAGTACCAGGTTGATGACTTTTGTGTGTGTGTTTGTGTGTGTGTGTGTAAATTTAATTACCAGCTATTTTGTCCTTCTGCTAATCTCCTACTATTATAGAGTTCCTCTTGTTTATTATTCACAGGGTCTGTGGTGGACCCAGGCTAGGGGAGTCCCCATGGTTCAGTGGTTCATATACAAGTCTATGTCCTTCAACATAGGCAGGAATAGTGACTTTCTTCTAGCCAAAAACATGGCAACGCTGAAGGGAGTTTTTTTTCAAGTAATTTACATCCTAAATCACTTGATTTTTAGTTGTCTGCTATGCAGATTATGATGAGTGACTCTAGTTTAATCAAGAGAAAGGCCACTGATCTCTCACTGATGTGAGAGATGCTCTTTGAAGGCCTCATGAAATAAGAGGACATGTTAGAGAAACTCAAGTAGCAAGGAAGAGTGAGTGGCCTCTGTGGAGTGTGGGTAGTTCCTATTATTCAACTGTGGCCTCTTGTCAAGAAGTAGTACAACTTCTTGGGAGTCCCCAGACACAAAGCTGAAAGGAAATAAATTCTATCAAATGAGTTGGAAAATAGTCCCCTCCACATGTAAGCCTCCGGATGAGAACACAGCATAGCTATCCCCTTGATGGCAGCCTTTTGAGAACTTGAGCAGAGGACCAGACTAAGCCATAACTACATGACTGACTTACAGAAACTATGATAAAATAAACATATGTCATTTTAGTCCTCTATGTTATTCCAAAACAGTAGTAAACTTACACAATATCTCTTTCCAAATGTTTAGCAAATATAGTATGTTGAAAATTGATCACTTACAACAGTGGGAACATTTATGAAATTTTAAAGATTCTCAGTCAAGCAAAGTGGTTTGGGAGAATTAATAAATCAAGCATGATTGAGTGAAAATTTAAATAATGCTGTTATGCATTAGTCTAACATTTGTTTGTAGTTGTTAATTTTCTTGTTTGATTCATTTAGCTTGAACAAATATAAGGAACACTGAGATTTCCTTTTAAAAAGTTAACTAACATGGGCACCAATAAAAATGCGAATGAATACAAAGTGCTAATAATGTTTATAAGCACTATGAGGGATGTTGGAATAGTTTTTTTTGTTTGTTTGTTTTTTTTTTTTTTGAAATTGCAATGTTGAACATTAGATAAGTGAAGGAAAGCAATCTATTTTTCCACATTTGGATTAGGAATCAGAGTAAGAGCACCCATGAGTATCTGAAGACCAGCAGTTCCAACCCTAAGATCTTGTGAAAGGTCTTCCATGCCTGGATGATATCTTGGTATCTATTTCAGCAGGGGTCTTCTGTTAATTCATATAAAGGCCACAACCTATTTATTAAAACTCTTTTGGCATTGTCGAATAAAACACAGAGAGAAAAAAAAATCAATGTGTTAACCGTAAAAATCAATAAATTGCTGAGGTTTAGGGGTGAGTTAAACAGCACATAATTAGAAAGACCTTGGGAGATGAAGGATTTAATATTCAAGTCTGTCTCACAATCAACACAAGGTTAAATGTTCTGAAAGCATGTAACCTTAAGGTAAATATCCTAAGTTGTGTTCCACACTTGGTCTCGGGGTAGAAAAAAATAATAACTAAGGAACATTAATCTCTCAACATGATCAGTTCTTTGAAGAAGAAGAACAATCATTTTAGATATTTTTTGATACATGTATTCCAATTTCCTCACTGTGATATTCATATGAATAAAATGTTAATTTGTTAAATCTCTTCACCCTTAATATAGAGGGGCTGTTAGTTGCTTTAATAAATAAATGAGCATATTGAGTCAGAGATAGAGTTTGTTTGGATTCAGAACCAGACCCTTTAACACTACATCGCACTGACATTATAATAGAATTAGATGTGTTATAAGTAATTATTGCTATGTAACAAATTACCCCCCAAATATAGCACCTTATGACAACCACTACTGATTATCACATAGTTTCTGCAGATCATAGACCTCAGCGTGGCTTAGGTGGGTGTAGAGCTCAGGGTCTCACAGGCATGCCATCAAGATGTCAGCTGTTTGTGTTCTTAGCTGGAGATTCAAAAAAGGAAGCATCTAGTTCTAGGCTTAGCCAGGTAGTTGGCAGAATTAAGTTACTTGTGGCTCCAGGACTGAGTTCTGGCCATTTCTTGCTGCCAGACAAAGACCAGTCCCCCATCTTAGGTCATTCTCAGCAGCTTGACAATTGGACCTCTCACCTTGAGGACTGATTTCTTCAAAGTTACCAAAAAAAGGAATCTAGCAAGAGTCTGCTGGCAACATTGAGTTTTATGTAGCATAAGGTAAACAATACACAGAAGTCACATCCCACGATCTTGGACACAACCAAGGAGTGTATCATCATACACAAGGATGTGAATACCAGAAGATGAGAGGCATTGAGGGTCACTTTAAAGTCTATCCACTACAGCCAAGAGGACACACAGGCTTCTCCAACATAGCTGCTTATATCATTAAGTTCACAAGGAGAACCTTTCCATTTGATGAAGTCAGACCTGCCCAAGATAATCACCCACTGGATTCACTTAAAATCAACTAATTTGAGGTCATTAATTATACCACAAATTTTTCCACCTTCTCTGTATTCTGCATAACTAGAAGCAAAGCACAAGTCCTACCAAACTCTATGGGAGGGAATGACACATAAGTCTGGACACTTCTATGGGGACCATTGGCATCACCTTAGAAATATATTGTCTATCACATATTTGAAATGCTTAATAACAAGTTCTGAGAATACAGAATTCTAAACAAAACTATCACTGGCAACTGTTCATAAAAGAAACAAAGATTTTTTCAGGCAGAAGTGACTCCAAAACTGTTTCATTCAGATCTTTATACAGATAATATGAAAGGATATACTTTATCATGAATATAAATAAAATGAAATAAATAGGAAGTTCTATGTGTCAATGTGCAAGATAAATAAGGACCACTATGAGCCATGTTGTTAACTTTATAAATTAATGTTAATTGTAACTATAATGTTAACATAATATTAAAATGTTATACTAAAAAGTAAGCTGCAATACAAATATTAAAACCAGTAAGGTATGAGATGTAGGGAAGCGCCTTGACCAGGTTGGGTACATTAACCCAATTATCTTGTGCAGAAAGAGGATAAAAGCTATGAAGTTTACTAGAAAGTTAGAAAATCTGAATATTTTAAAGAGCAAGTGAAAAAAGTCAGGAAACTGAGCCAACAATGAATAACATCCACAGAGGCCAGAAAAGGAGAGGAAAAAGAAGAAGTCAGCTAAAGGTCAGAGGTTAAAAAATGTAAAATACGGCGGGGCGTGGTGGCAGGCGCTTGTAATCCCAGCGCATTGGGAGGCCGAGACGGGCAGATCACGAGGTCAGAAGATCAAGACCATCGTGACTAACTCGGCGAAACCCCGTCTCTACTAAAAAATACAAAAAACTAGGCAGGCGAGGTGGCGGCGCCTGTAGTCCCAGCTACTCGGGAGGCTGAGACAGGAGAATGGCGGGAACCCAGGAGGCGGAGCTTGCAGTGAGCTGAGATCCGGCCACTGCACTCCAGCCTGGGCAACAGAGCGAGACTCCGTCTCAAAAAAAAAAAAAAAAAAATGAGGAAAATATAATTTGAGAGAGTAGAAATATGCCCATTTATCTATTATCACACTAAACATGAAAAGCTAAATTTTCCTATTAAAATGGCACCGACACCCAGGTTGAATTAAAACTAAATAAAATGATAATCCAGCTCTAAACTATTTAATAGTGATACACCTAAGAAAAAATTTGAAAATAATGGAAATGAAACTTGCATACCATAACAGCAATAACCAAAATTAAGTTGATTGCAATAGAATTGAAGACAAAATTAAGTAACAAAAGTTTAGGAATTTAATATCATAATAAAAACATGCCATCGGATATCCATAATAATAAAAAACTCATTATACTGATACTAAGAAGAGAGTAGAGAGAATTTTTTTTTTTTTTTTTTTGAGACAAAGTCTGGCTCTGTCACCCAGGCTGAAGTGCAGTGGCACAATCTCAGCTTCCTGCAACCTCTGCACCCTGAGTTCAAGTGATTCTTCTGCCTCAGTCTCCCAAGTAATTGGGACTACAAATGTGCCCATCATGACTGGTTAATTTTTGTATTTTTAGGAGAAATGGCATTTTACTATGTTGGCAGATTGGTCTCGAACTCCAGACCTTGTGATCCACCTGCCGTGGCTTCTCCAAGTGCTGGGATTACAGCTGTGAGCAGAAGAGAGTCTTTATAAATAAGTAAATAAACATATATGTGTGAATGTGTGTGTCTATGTATGTATATATACTACGTATGTATATTATAGTGGTATAGT
This sequence comes from Papio anubis, assembly GCF_008728515.1. Taxonomy (NCBI): domain Eukaryota; kingdom Metazoa; phylum Chordata; class Mammalia; order Primates; family Cercopithecidae; genus Papio; species Papio anubis. The sequence continues at coordinate 3,898,293 of NC_044997.1, forward strand.
ATACTATAGTATAATGTACTATAACATAGTATAGTATAGTATGTATAATAGTATATATGTGTATAAACACACACACATCAAATGACAGAATCACTAAAAGATATTTTAAAACCACATCTGTAATGGAAGACTTGAATGAACCATTGTCAAGAGTTGATAAAGAAAGCAGAACCCTCTTCCACCAAAAAAAAATGAGAGACAAAAGGACACAACCTATAATGTAGTAAGTAACAAACTTCATCTGATTGCTATATCAATATGTATCATAAAAAGATACTATGTGTTATTTTTCAGGCATCTAAATTACTTTGAAACATTAACCTGTGCTAAAGACAAAATCTCAAAAATTCCATAGTCAAATTCATAGAGACAACATTCTGTGGCTACTGTGCAATTATACACCAATAATAAAGGAATATAAAACTATTTGGGTGACAGCTTCAGCTGAGGCCCAAATCTCAGCATCATGCAATATAATCATGTAACAAACCTTCAGGTGTACCTCCAAATCTAAAATTTACAAATATAAACAAATGAAAACCAAAACACGTGGAATACATTGGCTGGAAGAGAAAATTTGAAACACATAAATTAAAAATAATAATAATAAAAATGCTTTAAAATCATTGTTGAAAAACAAAAGAGGATGACTTTACATCCTTGATTTAAGAAGAAGCCTGTTGGAAATAGTTAAATACACTGATTTCTTAGCCTATTTTTGGCTACTACCAATGATTACTGTTCTTGCAGACAAAAACATCTTTGTGTATACTTTGTATACAGGGTCAGATCATAATCCTTGAAATGTGACTATCTTGCATGTGGTTAGCCTCAATTCTGTTTCCATGGCACCTGGCCATTGAAATCATACATGGACCTAGAAATGCACACTTGTTATTATTTGCAATATGTACTCATTTTCTTCAGTGATGGAAGCACTTGTCATTTGTAGCTGTATTGCTAACATTGTTTACATTTAGAACTTTCCATTTGCAAGAGTATATTCATCTTAGAAATATCTTGGGTGCTACTCAAGCATTGCCAAATACTATACAGCAGCCATATGGCACCTGGAAATATGTGGATTTATGATTTCCCTAAAGCACCCAGGCAAGAGATGAAGGATTAAAAGATGCCATACAACAAAGTAAAAATAGGGTTCGATCACTAATTACTGATTTTTATGTTGACATTGAAATTTCAGGTGTAGGTTTTTAAAAAACATTCTAGGTTGAAAATGGATTTTAGAATGACTTTCCTAGAATAGTGCATCTAATTAAGTCTCTGGAAAGAAAAGTGCTTTTCTTTGCTTTAGCAGAACTATAATAGATAAAGTGTATACAAAGATGTGACTGATGCATAGATCTACTGTTAATGCCCTTTTAAAAAATACTTCCCAAGTGATTTAATTGATGATTATGTAAAATAAACTCTATTTTAGACTTTATCTTCTTACAATTCTAGGTACAATAGAGATTTTAGACAGTTATTTACAATTTAAAAGATGAATTGACTACTGACCTGTATGAGTACAGCAACTAACACTGAAGTTATTGCTATACCTAGTGTTATTCAACAATAAGAGGGTAAAAGGCTATGAAAGTAGCCTATATAAACATTATTGCTTCAATTCATGGAGATAATTTTGCCTAACAATGTAACAATTGCATTAAAGTCAACTGCTTTACTTGTAACCTGCTCTCATAATAAAAGGAACTAGGAAAATTCAATTAGATGTAGAAAAGTATCAACCTCGGCATGTTTGGTTCTAAGTGTGGAACAATTAAAAAAGAAAACAACATTCATTTCATTATTTTATGTGAAATAGGATTATTTTCACAATCCATTTGCACTTCTTGTCAAGATATTTATTTTCTATTCTTCTTCTTGTATCCTAAAATAGCTTTAGATAGTGATTCAGGGAAAGATGTTCTGAATATTTAGTAGCAAAGAGAATAGGTCAATTAAAGTTAATAATTGGAAGGTTGCTGGGTGATAATTAGAATCATGTAATTCATATACCCTAAAGCACTCTGTCTTCTTTTTCTTTTTTTTTTTCCTCCCCCCTTAAGACGGAATCTTATTATGTTGCCAGGCTGGAGTGCAGTGGTGCAATCTTGGTTCACTGCAATCTCCACCTCCCAGATTCAAGTGATTCTCCTACCTCAGCCTCCCCAGTAGACAGGACTACAGGCGCTAACCACCACACCTAGTAATTTTTTGTATTTTTACTAGAGATGGGGTTTCACCATGTCGGCCATGTTGGTCTCAAGCTTTTGATCTCGTGATTCACCCACTTCAGCCTCCCAAAGTGCTGGGATTACAGGCATGAGCCACTGCACCTGGCCAGCACTCTGTAACTACAGAAAGTAGCCCAGGTGTGAGCCACAAAGTATTCCTAGATCCTCTTATATTTTGAAGTCTCCTTTTAACAGGCACATATTGAAGAATGAAGGGCCGATCTCATATTCTGCTTTAATTTCTTATCACTATCCCTAGGGACTCCAAGGGAATCCAGGGGACATCCACACTCTGTCCAGTCCTCATTTGGGGCTAAAGATGAACCTGCCCCATGACTTCATCCTACTATGAACGCCAAGCACCTGTCAGGATTCCATACGCAAACCCTACCCCAATGATTTCAGATCTCCTACATGACACTCTGACAAAATCATGGAAGGTGTGTGCCATGGGGAGGGGTAATGGAGACTTTAAATTAAATATTAGAAGTTCCAGTCTTAAGAATTTGATTTTCTTCTGAGAACATAGGTTTTATCTCAGTTCTCTCTTTTCAGATCAGACACAAAAATTTCACTCTTCCCACTCAAGGGGGAAATCTAAGGCATTTCTCTCAACCAGGAGTTTGCAAACATTTTCCATAGAGGCCTGGATAAATAACAATTTAGACTTTGTAGGACTGACAACCGTCTCTGTCTCGGCTATTCAGTTCTGCCCCTATAGCATGAAAACCATCACAGACACTACATAAAAGATTGGGAATGACTATGTTTTAATGGATATACACTGGAATGTGAAATTTGTATGATATTCATATGCCAAGAAGATTCTTATTTGTTTTCAACATGCAAAATGAAAACTACATTTGTAGTTGCAGTCCACATGAATACAGGTTTTGTGTGGATTTGGCCCAGGGACCATAGTTTTCCAATTCTACCATAAAGGATAAGAATCATTTTGACTATGCTTCTTAAACACTAACCCAGTACATGGAAACTGCAACAGACAGATTTCTTTAAGGAACATAATTAAAGAGTTCTACTACACGCAGAGATATATCTTTTTTTTTTTTTTTTTTTTTTTTTTTTTTTTTTAGACGGAGTCTCGCTCTGTCGCCCAGGCTGGAGTGCAGTGGCCGGATCTCAGCTCACTGCAAGCTCCGCCTCCCGGGTTTACGCCATTCTCCTGCCTCAGCCTCCCAAGTAGCTGGGACTACAGGCACCCGCCACCTCGCCCGGCTAGTTTTCTGTATTTTTAAGAAGAGACGGGGTTTCACCATGTTAGCCAGGATGGTCTCGATTTCCTGACCTCGTGATCAGCCCGTCTCGGCCTCCCAAAGTGCTGGGATTACAGGCGGGAGCCACATATCTTGAACAGAAATTAGACTTGGTGGGGTGCAAGACTCAGGCTTATTATCCCAGCATTTTGAAAGGCTGAAGTGGAAGGATCACTTCAACTCAGGGGTTCGAGACCAGTCTGGGCAACATAGAGAGACTCCATCTCTATAGAAAAATAAACTGAAAAAGAAAATTAGTCAGTTGTTTTGGTGAGCACCTGTAGTCCCATCTACTAGGGAGGCTGAGGTAGGAGGATGGCTTGAGTTTAGAAAGTCAAGTCTGTAGTCAGCTATGATTGTACCACAGCACTCCAGGCTGAGTGACAGAGAAAGATCATGTGAGAAAGAAAGAGAAAGAGAAAAAGGAAAAGGGAGAGAGACAGGAAGAAAGGAAGAAAGGGAGGAAGGGAGGAAGAAAGGAAGGAAGGAAGGAAGAAGGAAGGAAGGAAAGAAGGAAGGAAGGAAGGAAGGAAGGAAGGAAGGAAGGAAGGGGCAGAAAAGATCAAAAGAAAAAAGAAAGAAAGAAAGAGAGAGAAAGAATGAATGAAAGGAAGAAAGGAAAAGAAATTAGGCTTAGAATCAGAAAACTTTGATTTCAGGCCTAACTCAGGTGCACCTGTTGTGGAACTTCTGAAAACAAGGCCTGACTACTAAATTCCTATTGTAATAAAAACAATAATAATTCCTGTCTTGTCCAGTCCTGTGGATTTCTGAGCAGCTGATAGGAAGGAATGTAGAGAGAGGCCGCACTACACATTGTTTCCTACCAATGAGGGTCATAGCAAAGAAGGTTTATGTGGCTAGGATTTGATTCTTTGGGCCTCAAAGGAGGAAACCTATTACCGGGATGCATTGCAACACACACTTCTAGAAAACGCAATGAAGTTTGACCAGACTTGCTCTCTCTTATTCTGCTTTTGTATAAATAATCAGCAGATATGACTCTCTGGCCACAGCTTAGTCATGATCATGGGATTCTCCCCAAGGTGAAAATCATGCTTTAGTGCTTGGGTAAGCAGCAACGCTTCACTTAAAAGGTGGATTTATGATCAATGAAGCTCTGTTTATTTGAATGAACCAGGTTTGCCTTATACGTTTCTCCCACACTCTCCCTCCTTAGCCTCTGAAACAATTTGCATCATCCTGCTACAGATCAGCAGGCAGAGAGTTTAGGTAAGATTGCAGTGCAACTGACATATTTATGTTCCATGTTTAAAATTTTATGACTCCAAATCTCTTCAACAGGCAGAGAGATTAGGTGAGATTCCAGGGCAACTGCTCACTTTAAAGTGTTATGATTCCAGACCAAGCATGGTGGCTCACACTTGCAATCCCAGCACTTTGGGAGACTGAGGTGGGTAGATCACTTGAGGCCAGGAATTTGAGACAAACTTCGCGAACATGGTGAAACTCCATCCCTACAAACACCACACAGACACAAAAAATAACTGGGCATGGTGGCATGTATCTATGGTCCTAGCAACTTGGGAAGCTGAGGTGGGAGGATAGTTTGAGATCAGAGAATAGAGGTCACAGTGAGCTGAGATCATCCTATGGCATTCCATGTTCAGTATCAGAGTGAGTGCTAAAAATAAAAAATAGGAAAATAAAAATAAAAATAAATATATAAAAAGGCCTGACTTGGTGGCTCAAACCTGTAATCCCAGAACTTTGGGAGGCTGAGGCAGGTGGATCATGAGATCAGGAGTTCAAGGTCAGCCTGGCAAAGATGGTGAAACCCCCACACTACTAAAAGTACAAAGAAAAATTAGCCAGGCAGGGTGGTAGGTGCCTGTAATTCCAGCTACTCAGGAGGCTGAGGTAGAGAATTGTTTAAAAGTAGGAGGCAGAGCATACAGTGAGCAGAGATCATGCTACTGCACTCCAGCCTGGGTGACAGAGCAAAACTCTGTCTCAAAAAAAAAAATACAATTAAAAGTTTCCAGTTTTTTTTTATTGTTTTTTTTTTAAGGAAATATAATTTTTAAATATTTTATGTTCTTTTTTTTTCACTTAAGGTCTACATTTTGTTGAAGAAAAATCATTCCAACTCCCCAGTCAACTTTTAAAAGTATTTTTGACACGCAATCTCTTAACTGTACTGCCTTGAACAAGTATGGTGACATAGACCCTCTAGTTGGAATTTATGGCACTAAGCAAACCCACCTATAAATGCCAAGTGTGTTAATTGTATAAAATACAATGCCAGAGGGATAATGAAGAATTTCCAGGCTGTTCAATTTCTCATGTCTATAATTTCAGTCTCAGTGCTTAATAAGTAATAAATGCTTCAACTACACATATAGGACACCTGACAAACTTGACAAAAATAATAAGTTGAAATAAATGATCTCATTTTTTAGGCCCAGAGAACCTACAGAAGAAGTTCTGGGTACTCTCAACTTGAAATTTATTTAAGTCAGAATGCCTTCTCAGGTTGAAAGATCACATTAGGTCCAAGTGGAGATCAGGCCTGCCTTGGCCTCCCAAAGTGCTGAGATTACAGGCATGAGCCACCATGGCTGTTCCCCAGAATTTTCTAAATTGAATTCTTCATGGAATTTTTCCTGTTTCAGTTTCCTAGAGAAAGTTGTGGTATGCTTTCTTTCTTCTCTGATAGCCATGAAATCAAATTTCTAAATGATGCCAAACAGGGAGTTGGAAAATTTTAAAAATATCATTCATACTGGTTGAAGCCCAGCCCAAATTGAGGCTGACTTAATCACAAGACCAAATTGGTTGTTCAATGTCAATGTCTAGCAAAACAAATTGAGTGTACTTCCCATTCAGATGACTGCAGACCTATTAAGATCCATTTCTAAAAAACAACAAAAACAACCCCAACTCCCCAACAACTTCGAATTTGTGTTTTGTCTGACATACCCAGAAACAGAAACAACTGATCTCCCGTCTTGGTTTTAGGTTACCTAGGATAAATCCGCAGTATTTTTAACGGCTATGTTTCTTTGGTTGTTCAGTTTGTTTGAAGTAATTTTGTTGAGTATTTCAACACAGCATTTAGTAAGAAAATCTTCTGTGTGTGAGAAGAGAATATGACAGGTGATTTGTCCTTTTATGTCATTTTTCAGTTATCTTAAGGGTAAGTACTCTTCCAAATAAGAATATTGTGATATATTTGCTTATCTTGGAAGAAGCTCCTCTGGACATTAAAAGGGCAACATGGCACACACTCATCAGTTTTGCAAACATTAAAGTGAAGTAGATTCACTTGGGGCTATTTGTGTTTCTAGACACCAATTTTTCTTGAATTCTCTCTGGGGCCTTGATTGACACTCCCTTAAAATAGGTAACACTTAGAAAGATTCAGGGCAAATACAACCAATTCCAGCCAAGCAGGAACAACCAAAGCAGAACGGGAAAATCTGGTTAACAACTAAAACTTCCTCACATACTCAATCTCAATCTCAAGGTCAATGACAAATGCAACCTGCAAAGAAGAAATCAATCTTAGGACATCCACAAAGAGCTCAGTATTTCAACTTGGTTCTGGGTCCAAATGTTTTGAAAGTAGGGGAAACGTAGTTCTCCTCCTGAACGCAATTAAATAATATTTTTTTCACACCCTGAGAAAACACAAACACTGCATAGTAACTACCTATTTTTATTATTAAGAAATAGGCTCTCTCTCTGTTGTTCAGGCTAGAGTACAGTGGTGAGATCATGGCTCACTGCAGCCTTAAACTCTTGGGTTCAAGTGATCCTCCTGCCCCAGCCTTGAGAATAGCTGACAGTACAGGCACACAGCTCCATGCCCCGCTAATTTTTTTTTTCTTTATTTTGTAGAAATGAAGGCTTGCTGTGTTGCCTAAGCTGGCCTCAAACTCCTGGCCTCAAGCGATCCTCCTGCCTTGGCCACCCAAAGTGCTGGGATTAGTGATGTGAGTTACCACACCCAGCCAGCTACCCATTCTTAATGCAAGCAATTTTCCACCAAAAGTTCATTGACTTTATTACAAGCAAAACATATAAACTGATGTAATTCCATGGTGTTGTGGAAACCGAGCTAAAGTATTTTCCATCACATTTCTTTTTCTCATTGTCTCTTCACTGTAGTTCCCTGATTTTCATCCCCAGTAAAAATTGATAGCTATGCCCCTTGAATTATATTCAAATGGGAACAAATTTAAAGCAATAATAAGCTTCACTTTATAGCCATCAAAAGGTCTTTCACATCAGTTACTTCCCTAACCCCAGCTGAAATAACAAAAGCTTTGCACAACCTTTTTAAAAATGTAACACAATTATCATAAACGATTTTAAACATCAAACTTGATCAACGGAACATTTCAACTGCCACTGTAAGTAAATACGAATCACCATGTAGGAGTAGAGCTTTCCAATTTGTGTTATTACAGCCTTGGTATTCCTCATGAAAGCTGCCTATGTTTTAACCTCCTGAGAAAACTGAATACAAGAAATCAAATTTAGCACATTCCTATAGTTAAATACTCAATTTGTTTCCTGTCATTTTTTCTCTCATAAAGTAAAATATTCATCCATTGCAAATGTTCAAATTCAATCACTATATTACTTTTACTGAAATGTCTACTTCAATAAGAGAAAGCAGGAGATATTTTAATAACGAAATCATATAAAAGATTTCACTAAAAACAACTAAAATTTTGTATTACCACCATTAATCCTTTTAAAGTATGTGGTACATGTTTAAATTCCTCTATCTCAAAGAAACAAATTTCCATCAGGTTCACAGAAAAAAAAAAGTGCTTTGAATTATATCATTTAATTATACTTTAAGATGGCACTGGCTTGTGATAAAAAAATAAATTTCCCAATCCTTGACTTAGAATGACAGATATGGAATAATGTCTTGATGACTCAGGTTGAATGAGACTGTCTACTGTAATTGTGTCTGATTCATTCCCAACTGTCCAGTAAGACCGATTATAAGCATTCCATTGGAGAGTTAGGGGAAAGGGCTGTTGCTGTCATTTTTAATAACAAGAAAGCTGTCACAATTACTGTGTCTAATTTGTTTATTGTGCATTTTGTTGAAATATAAAATTTCTTAGTCATGCTGTTATAAAATATTTAAATATTATTGATAACACAAATAAGTAAAATCTATATATTGTGAGAAGATATTACCTAATCCATTGAAGCTAACTTTCATACATGTCCCCTAAACATATTAGTAAAGTCCCACACCTAACAGCTCAGTTTTTGTTATTTTTTAAAGACAGAGTCTCACTATTGTCCCTCCAGGCTGGAGTGACAATGAGGTGATCTCGGCTCACTGTTAACTCTGCCTTCCGGGTTGCAGCAGTTCTCCTGCCTCAGTCCCCTGAGCAGCTGAGGTTACAGGTGCCTGCCACCATGCCCAGCTAATTTTTGTATTTTTAGTAGAGACGAGGTTTCACCATGTTGGCCAGGGTGATCTCGAACTCCTGACCTCAGGCAAACCACCTGCTTTGGCATCCCAAAGTGCTGGGATTACAGGCATGAGCCAATGCGCCCAGCCACACCTCAGTTTCTTCTAGGCCCATGTCCCCCTCACTCCCATCCCCAGATCATGAGAACTTGACTCCACCTCCTTTGGAGAAAAAGGCCGCAGCCATGGACAGGAATCAATCTTCAACAGCATTGTAACCAAATATGCATTTTTTATTAAAAAGTTAAATTTTAAGTATTAGCCATTCTAACTTATGTGAGGTGGTATCTCATTGTGGTTTTAATTTGCACTTCTCTGATGACTTGGGATGTAGAGTATGGTTTTCGTGTTTATCGGCTGTATGTATGTCTTCTTTTAAGAAATGTCTGTTCATGTCCTTGGCCCAGTAGTTAATGGGGTCATTTGTTTTTTCCTTTTTAATTGCTTATATTTCTTACGTCCTTATAGATTCCGATTTTATACCTTTACTGGATTCATAGATTGCAAATATTTTCTCTTATTCTGTAGGTAGCCCATTTACTCTATTGATAGTTTTCTTTGCTGTGCAGAAACTCTTTAGTTAAACCAAGACTGTCAATTATTGTGTCTGTTGTGATTGCTTGTGAGGTCTTAGTCTAAATTTGTATTTTCTCATGGTAGGTTTTATGGGATAGGTTTTATTTTTTGATAGTTATTAAGCTTACAAATATTAAAACTCAAGATAGATTTATAAAAACTGGCAGTTGCCAAAAAGTATGGTTCCTTTTAAAAGGTCTGACTCCATGCTCAAAGGACAAAGTGATCAGGTTAAAAAGGTTTTCACTAAGCTTGTAACAATCATTTAATTTTACATAAAATTACAATAAAGGCAATTGGGACAAGCTGCATTTGTGAACAGCCATCAAAACCCAACAAACATGGAAATGGAAAAACTAAACTACAGTTAACCAGCAGGTAGATATATAGATATAGACTATGAATATACACTATGTTTCACTGTTTTGTTGATTAATTGGGCATCAATTAATCATTTTTTTAATTTTTGAAAGGTATTCTATATAATCCAAGAATTATTCACATTGCATCTTCCAGTTCTCCCTAATAGATGCAGTGGTCTCCTAGACCCATTTGCAGTGGTTTATAAGAGTTAATCTCTTGTATTTCAAATTTTTAACAATGCCATTGTTAAACACAGCCTCCATTAAAAGTTTAGTTTTACAATCTTAAAAATAGATACATTATTTTAAAAGGTAATTCACGCTCAAAAGTCATTACTAATAATTATTATGCTTCATTTTACTATTATCTATACTCTTGAGGTTATTAAGCCTATTACATCTTCACTGTGGAAACCCTATAAAATCCTATACTAATGCACATCTCTTTGCATGTCCGTGCTGTGGGATTTCACTTTGCTGAGAATCTTTTTGTTGTTTGTTTGCTTGAGACAAGGTCTCATTCCAGTGCCCAGGCTGAAGTGCAGTGGTGCTATCATGGCTCACTGGAGACTTGAACTCCTGCGCCCAAGTGATTCTCCTGCCTCAGCCTCCACAGTAGCTGGGAGTAGAGTCGTGCACCTCCACACACAGGTAATTTTTTGTATTTTTGGTAGATACAGAGTCTCACTACGTTGTCCAGGCTGGTCTAGAACTCCTGCATTCAAGGGATACTCCTGTCTCTGCCTCCCAGATTGTTGGGTTTACAAGCATGAGCCACTGTGCCTGGCCCCGTCCCCTCTTTCTGAACAAATTAACATGCTGAGCACCGTACTGAGTATATCCACCTCAGTAAACTCTTTTATACTTTTAGTGAATGGCTATTGATGCTATTTGAAGAAATAGTGACATTTTATAATTTGCATGTTAAGTCATAGATTCTGTGCCTTATAGAAATACTTAATAGCTTATTGTTTATCATCCCACCACCACCTCTGGGGAGACAATTTATACACATTTTTAAAATTTGCCCCCCATGTGATTTTCACACTGCAGACAGATCTGTTTTTGCTTGCATACACTACGTAAACTTTTATACATAAAAGACTAGCTTTTTGGCTCCTCAGGGACCATTTTTTAACTCCATAAAAGGTGACATCACCTTGTCAAGATGGAAAGTATAATAGTTTAACAACACTATTTGCTGTTGTTGTTACTCATTCCTTGTTAGGTAAGCCATAACCCGTGAAACTCTTCTTCAGTTTTTTGCTCATGTCTTTTGTTGTATCTGCTTCTGGATAGAAAAAACAAAATTCTTGGCCAGGCACAGTGGTTCACACCTGTAATCCAAGCACTTTGGAAGGCCGAGGCAGGAGGATCACCTGAGTCCAGGAGTTTGAGACCAGCCTGGCCAACATGGTGAAAACCTAAAAACACAAAAAATTAGCCAGTCGTGGTGGTGCCCACCTGTAGTCCCAGCTGCTTGGGAGGCTGAAGCAGGGGAATCACTTGAACTTTGGAGGGAGAGATTTTAGTGAGCTGAGATCGCACCATTGCACTCCAACCTGGGTCACAGGGTGAGACTTCATCTCAAAAAAAAAAAAAAAAAATTCTTTAAAGTCTTACCCATAGCATTGTGTCCAGAATTTATTCCTTCTGGTGGGTTCTTGGTCTCACTGACTTCAGGAATGAAACTGTGGACCATCTTGGTGAGTGTGACAGTTCTTACAGACAGTATGTCGGGAGTTTGTTCCTTCAGATGTTCAGATGTGTCTGGAGTTTCCTCCTTCCTGTGATCTCCTTGACCTCATGAATGAAGCCAGAGACTCTGGCAGAGAGTGTTACAGCTCATAAAGGTGGTGTGGACCCATAGAGTAAGCAGCCCCAAGACTTATTGTGAAGAAGGACATAAATCCACCACACAGCGGACGCTGACCCCAGTGGGTTGCTGCCATGCCTCAGGTGGCCAGCTTTTATTCCTTTATTTGGCCCCACCCAAATCCTGCTGATTGGTCCATTTTGCAGAGTGCTGATTGGTCCATTTACAGAGTGCTGACTGGTGCGTTTTTACAGAGTGCTGATTGGTGTGTTTACAATTCTTTAGCTAGACACAGAGCGCTGATTGGTGCATTTACAATCCCTTAGTCCCCATGGGACCCAGTAGCTCAGAGATCTTCACTTCTCAGTGCAATGGCTATCCTGCTTAATCTAAGACATGCTAAACAGACTCTAAGCCTCTACTTTCAAATGCCGCGGAGAGATCAAACACAGTCTTCCTCCACTTATTGAAAATATGCCCAGTGTCAGCTCGCAATCCCAGCACTTGCAGGCCGACGGGCGATCACGAGGTCGGCGATCGAGACCATCCTGGCGACGTGAAACCCCGCTCTACTAAAAATACAAAAACTAGCCGGGCGCCGTGGCGGGCTGCCTGTAGTCCCAGCTACTTGGGAGGCTGCTGAGGGCGTAAGAGAATGGCGAACCCGGGAGGCATGGAGCTTTCTGCGGTGAGCTGGAGATGCCACCGCACCGGTCAGCGGTTGCACTCTGTCCTAAAAATCTGGTGAAGAGTGTCATATGTGGAATACTCAACCTCATTCTCTGATTCTAAATATTAAACATTTCCACATTCTGGTTTGCTCAGTTTCATTTTAGCAGATGAGAGAATCTTAAATACTGTTTGGCAACCTAATCCCGTGACCAGATAAAAATATCTATCTTTGTATCAATAGCTCTGTTCTCTGAGTGTGCATGTGTAATTCAGTTTCAAACCAAATGGGTGTTTGACCTCCATTAATAAAATGAAAAGTGCATGCACTAATTTAAAAACGGTGGTTTGTCACGCTGGTATTCACGCCTCTGTAAATCCTTTGTGCACTTTGGGAGGCCCAGGCATGGATCGCTAAGGGTCAGGAGATCGAGACCGCCGTGAAAACCCCGCCTCTATTAAAAATACAAAAATAGCCGGGCGCGGGCGTACTGCAGCCCCAGCTACCGGGAGGCTGGAGGCAGGAGAATGGCGTGAACCCGGGGAGCTTGCAGTGAGCTGAGATCCGCCACTGCACTCCAGCTCAGTGGCCATAGAGACCGTCCTCAAAAAGAAAAGAAAGAAAGAAAGAAAAAGAAAATGGTGGCTTGAAGGAAGCTAGATCGTGGAGGAATGAGGCATTGGACGGAAGATATCTTTGCTTCTCTGACAAGGCAGGTGTGGTGCAAAGCGATTGATCCCCAGAAAAGCCCAGCGTCTGCAGCCCAGGGAACCTTGCAGTGAAGCATTTCCCCATCTAATTTGGTGATTTAAAGTGCCAGCAAAGGGAAGATCAGAAGTCTTGTGAGTTGCCGGTCATTGCCTAATCTTTGTGTTGGTTTTCTGTTCATACAGAGCAGACAAATTAAAGGGGAAAATTCCTCCAGGGGCAAGCTCTCTAAAGTGTCAGAATCACTCTCCCTAAGCTCTGGAGAACTAGCCAGATGGGGATGGTTAGGGGAAATTCAAACTCAGGACGTGTGTGTGTGTGTGTGTGTGTGTGTGTGTGTGTGTTTCAGAGATTTCACCTATATATAAAAATAAATGTGCCAGGTGTAGTGGCTCATGATTATAATCTCAGCACTTTGGGAGTCTGAGGTGGGAGGATCACTTGAGGTCAGGTGTTTGAGACCAGTCTGGCCAACAAAGTGAAACCCTAGAAATACAAGTGTAGTGGTGGTGCAGGCTTGCAATACCAACTAGTTGGGAGGCTGAGGCAGAAGAATCCCCTAAACCCGGGAGGCGAAGGTGGCAGTGAGCTGAGATTGCGCCACTGCACTCCAGCCTGGGCAACACAGCAAGACTCTGTCTCAAAAACAAACAAACAAATAAACAAATGAAGATAGTTTAAAAGAGAGTTATAAAAATCATGAAATCTTTTTTTTGTTTGTTTGTTTGTTAGAGAAGGAGTTTCAGTCTTGACACCCAGGCTGGAGTGCAATGAATGGCACAATCTCAGCTCATTGCAACCTCCTCTTTCTGGATTCAAGTGATTCCTCTGCCGCAGCCTCCTGAGTAGCCAGAATTACAGGTGCCTGCCACCACACCAGGCTATTTTTTTTTGTTTTTTGTTTTTTGTTTTTTTTGTATTTTTGGTGGAGACGGGGTTTCACTCTGTTAGCCAGGCTGGTCTCGAATTCCTGACCTCGTGATCCCAAAGTGCTCGGCCTCCCAAAGCGCTGAGATTATAGGCGTGAGTTACTATTCCCAGCCAAAATCATGATCTCTTTTAAATACACATAATGCAATACTTGATACTTTCAGCATATAAAAGAAAATACAGTGATTGTGTATATCCGAAAGAATCTCATGTTGGGGCCCTGCTATTATTGATGGTGAAGCCACTGATGCATGAATTTCTCGCCCCTGAATCTCCTTCCTCATCCTACCTCCTCTTCTTGAGTCTGGAAGCATGGCCATCAGGTGATGCCAGGAAGCTGGTCTGGAGGGTGCTGTCCTGGGAGAGGCAGCCTCTTTTGCAACCCTGAATAAAACAATGGTTCTCAAAGAGGCTGAGGTCTCAGGTCAACGAAGGACTTCTCAAAAGAAAAGTGTGAGAGAACCTGAAGTATACGAAGGGCAGCCTACAGGTCCCTCACGGAAAGCAGAAGAATTCCCGACCTTTTACAATCCTTGCTTGTCATTGCCCAGTTCTGACCAAGGCAGGAAAAGATGGTTGGAGGGGTGGGGGTTGTGGGATGGGTTTGTGTGTGTGTGTGTGTGTGTGTGTGTGTGTGTGAGAGAGAGAGAGAGAAAGGAAGGGATACAGAAATTACTTTTTTCTGAGTGTTATGAAACACATTTCCAATTTGAATAAAAATGTAATCAATAAACGATTTTTATTTTAAGTTGATCAACTTGAAACAAAGATTTCTTGGTAGTCTTGTATATCCTATGTGCTAGAGACTGCTATATAGATATTTATCCCTGTTCACTATTAAAGGCTGCTTTACCATCAGGGGTCTAAGAACAGAATGGCTTAATTTTGCTAGTTGTTGGGCCAGTAACTTAAAAATGATAATGATGTGTGTAGAAACTATGTTTACCTGGGACTTCCATCCATTCCTTTTGTTAATAAAAAATATGTTACTTCATTTAATACCAGAAGGCCAATGACATTAAGATTTTCATTAGATCTCATGTGCTAAATGACTTCACTGTGGTATACATAAGACAAGAATCTCAACACTCAAGAAAAGAAAGGCATAACCTAAATGGAAAGATGTGGTCACATCCACTGCGCCCAGTAAGTTTCCATTGATTTTTTTCAGTAATCAGATCAGTGTACAAAATGAAAGTGAAATGAAGAAAGTGAAGGCAAATTCGACTGTTATGCAAAATACGTGAAGGGAAAACAAGATTATAGATGTATTGATTACCACTGAACTGCACACTTAACAATGGCAAAGACAGTAAGTCACATATCTATATTTTACCTCAATTTAAAAAATAAATTAGCTGAGCGTAGTTACTCATACCTATAATTATGGCAATTTGGGAGGCCAAGGCAGGTGGATCACTTGAGGTCAGGAGTTTGAGACCAGCCGAGCCAACATGGTAAAACCTCGCCTCTACTGAAAATACAAAAATAGCTGGGCATGGTGGCATGTGCTTGTATTCTCAGCTACTCAGAAGCCTGAGGAAGCATAATCACTTGTACTTTAGAGGTGGCAGAGGTTGCAGCGGGCAGAAACTGCACCACTGACTGCACTGCACCCTGGGCAACAGAGAAAGGCCCTGTCTCAAAAAACAAACAAACAAATATTTTTAAAGCAAGATATTAGAAACAGACATGTGCCCCCACACATACACACTGTGCATGTCATTACAAGTAGGGCAATTAGGTGCTGTTAGAAAGTTAAGGTGCTTTAAAGTAGGAAGATGGGATGATGAATTTTTCTGAGTAAGGGATTTTTGGAGAAATAGGTGAGTCAAAAGAAATTGCACTGATCCTGTCTTGAAGAAGATTTGGGGGACTACGTGTCAGTCCACAAAGAGGAAGGCACCTCCTGTGGAAGGAACATGAAACACTATAGTCAGCAACTAGCAGTATGTTATCAGCCAACACCTACTGGTTTAGCAGTGGTTCTCGGCCAGGAAACTCAACACTCCCTCTCTCCTCCATCAGGAGTATTTGCAAATATACAAAGGGTGTTTTCTTGTCAAAATGACTGGGGAGCCTACTACAATTATAACCCAGGTGCCAACAATGGTAAACATTCTAAAAGGCATTGGAGTCAGACATATCACAGAGATTCACAGTGACAGTGGGAAGGTGGTGAGAAGAATGGCCTAGGGTAGCTTTCAAGTTTGTGCAAATTGAAGAATAAAATCCTTGTCTTTTTTTTTTTTTTTTTTTGATGGTTTGTTTCTTTGTTGTTTTAGGACAATGATTCTCAATGATGGTGACTTTTTACCCCAAGGCACACGAGCAATATCTGCAGACAGTTTTTATTTAAACAACTGGGTGGGCCTGGGGAAATGATACTAACATCTAGTGGGTGGATGCCAGGGATGCTGTCCAGCACCCTGAAATGCACAGGATATCCCTCTATGAAAAGAATTTTGGAGCCACAAATATCAATTGTGCTGAGTTTGAGAAACCCTGCTACAGACCTTTCCATATATATGTGGTTCAGGAAATTTGAAGTCCCTGGAATGGCATACTATTTCTAGACTCTCACACCCTGCCCAGCACAGTGCCTCCCAGATATTAGGAGGATGTGCTAATCATGTGTTGATGTGGTGAATTGTAGAAAATCAAGACAATTGATGAAAGTAAACAATTCTCAGACAAAGTGAAGGAAATCTATTGTGCTTGATGCAGAAACCACAGATTTGGTTGTCAAGTTTTTCCTCTTCCTAATTTGAACATTTTACTCTGGTTCAATCATCTATGCTGTGTCTGAAAGAGCTGTTGCAGCAATCCTGTGAACTATAAATAGCTAGCATATTTGTTCAGCTAGGTCAATTTTTTTTTATTCTTTCCTGCTACTAAAGTTGTTTATTGTCATCTATGTCCATATCTATCCCTACATAGGTATTTGCATGCATACGTAAATAATTATTACAACATAGTAGCTCCAAAATACACATTCATATGTCTTGGCTTCTGTGGTCAGAATTTGGAAAATAGTTGAATCCTCTGCATCATGTTTATTCTCTCCACAATGATGTGAGCTTCAAAGTGAGTTCTTCCCCACTGGAGTCTTCAGATGAGACCTGAGCCCTGGCTGGCACTTTAATGGCAGTAAAAACAAACAAACAAACAAACAGACAAACAAACATAAAACACCACTCCAATCCCCTCACGCCTCACCTCCAACACTGAGGATTACAGTTCAACTTGATATTTGGGCAGGCACACAGATCCATGCCATATCACGATATCTGAATAAATTATTTGGAATGATTTATCTATTACCCCTCACAAATTATTTATATTATGAATCATTTGTGTATATCAATATTGAACTCATAAAGCATTTTTTATTCTTTGGGTTATAATACAATACTGCTTTATTTACTCAGCTGCTCAAAAGGATGCAACAGTGGCCACTGGGAGCTCTTTTGGTTGGCTTTTCTGCCCCTTTGATATGATCCTATCATTGCATTTTGTCTTTGCTTTTTTAGTACATTTTTACTTTCTGTAACTACATGATGCTCCAGGCTCATCTTAGATATTTCCTGCCCAAGTCCTAGAATCATTTATTTCTGTATTAAATCCCTGGATTCTTTTTTTGGAGAGTAGTATTAGAAACCAAAATCAGAGCACTAGGTCTGTTTATTGGTACTTAGATGTTGTGGCTTTTAGATTTCACCAAATGTTTTTAATTATCATGATCATTCCATTATCAACAAGTGCCAGGAAAAATACAGCATAGTAGTGCATGACTCTGTGGTTTTATGCATTTCATGTAGGTTTTATTCCTATAATATTATTGGCTAGTACCAACCAATAGCTAAATTTCAATAACCGATTAGCCAGTCTTTAAAAATCTATGACAGGGTGTTAGATGAACTGCTTGATATGTTTTGGCTGTGTCCCCAACCAAATATCATCTTGAATTACATCTCCCATAATTCCTACACATCATGGGAGGGACACCATGGGAGCTAATTGAATCGTGGTGGGTCATTCCCACGCTATTCTTATGATACCGAATACGTCTCATAAGATCTGATGATTTTATAAAGGGGCATTCACCTAAACAAGCCCTCTTGCCCACCACCATGTAAGAAGTGCCTTTGTTTTTCCTTCATCTTTTGCCATGATTGTGAGGCCTCCCCAGCCATGAGGAACTGTTAGTCCATCAAACCTCTGTCCTTTACACATTACCCAGTCTTGAGTATGCCTTTATTAGCAGCATGAGAACAGACAAATAGACTGATTTTATACGTACTAGATCCCCCCCAAATTATTGCAAACGATTTTTTTTTTCCAACAAAATGAACTAGATCTGGTTGAAGTGGCTACTTGGCATCAGATTGATTATTTTAAAAATCCACTGTAATTAGTTTGATTAAGGATAAAATTCTAGCATTATACTGCCAAGGTGTATTTATGTAGTTTCACTAAAGCCCAAGAAGTGCAAGCAACAGAGACAGTGATGAGTGGACATTCTAATTGGTTTTCATGGCAATGAGAGAAAACCCATATCAGGGGATGACAAAACATATGGCTAAACCTAAGGACAAGCTCAGAAATTTGAAGTTAATTCTCAGTGAGTCACTGGAATCAGCCCGGAGACAAAATGTCTCAAAGCATGAAAAAGCATTGCAGTGCAGAAGGTGAGAAAAGCTGCTTTGGGGAAAGTTACAGTTATCCAAGAAGCTAGGCATAACTGCTGTGCTCAGAATCCCTCTCCCTACAAAATTTGTGCAATGAAATTGAATTCCCCATATAATATTAAGAGGTAGACCCTTTAAAAGGTGAAAAGTTATCTTATGAATGGAATTGGTGCTCTCACCAAAGAGGCTTTCAGGATCCCTTTGTCTCTTCTGGTACATGAAGACACAGAGCAGCAACCATCATCTTTGAAGGAGAGAACCCTCCCCATGTGCTCAATCTGCTTGTGCCTTGATCTTGGACATCTAGGCTTTAATAAATTGCCATGGTTTATAAATTACTCAGCCTAAGGCAATCTGTAATTGGAGCCCAAATTGAATAAGAGAGTGGCTTATCGGACATATGGAAATACATTCTCATTAACCAAGAATGGAAAGTCCACAGCAAGATTAAATACATCAGGAAGCAGGACATCATTGACCTCAGCCCGATATATTTTGTATATTTCTACTTTTTTCTACAGTCAATGAGTCAATAAATGTAGGTGACCACAGATCTATCTGCTCAAATTTGATCCTGAAGGTGGATGTATGGAGTTACACTAGGTGTGAGGAAAGAAGGGTCATACTGAAAACCAGCTCCTGATACAAGGTCAACTGGAAGCAGAGTTGGTGTGAAAGATTCTGGGGTATGTGGCATAAATGGGTTTGCCAGATAGAAGTCTAAAATGCTGAGTTTCATTTTTTTTTTCTTTCAGACAGAGTCTCACTCTTCAACCAGGTTGTTGTGCAGTTGTGTAAACTCAGCTTACTGAAACTTCCACCTCCCAAGTTCAAGTGATCCTCCCACCCCAGCCTCAGCACAAGTAGTTGAGACCACAGGTGCACATCACAAGACCCAGCTAATTTTTTGTGTTTTGGATAGAGACGGGGTTTCACCGTGTTGGCTTGTCTGGTCTCAAACTCCTGACTTCAAGTGATCTGCCTGCCTTGGCCTCCCAAAGTGCTAGGATTACAGGGGTGAGCCATTATGTCCTACCCCTAGTTGCATTTGAATTTGAGATAAACAAAGAAAAAAACAGGGCATAATTATATGTCAAATATTGCATGTAATATACTTTCACTAAAGTTTTATTTTTATGTGTCCTGTATTTTTAGCTGCTAAATCTGGCAACCCTAGGCCAAGATGTCTGTGCTAACATCTGGTCCATCTACCTCTTAGATAGATACTTCTGTGGTTATAAGCTATCTATTCATGTGGTGATAAGCTGACCACTCCACTTCTCTCAGACAACTTCCTTACATAGGTTTCCTATGACAAAGCTCCTGTCTTAATACTGCTCATCTTCTCAAAGATGAATTTAAAAAAATACATTAAATGTGGATTAATATGTAATCCACAAGACATATTAATTAGGGCACTTGCTGTGTAAGTAACATAAACCCAGTTAAATAAGCTCAATCAAAAGAAAACAGAAAAGGAAATTTTTTCAAGGACACAGAATGTCTCAGAGGTTCCAAGGGCAGTTTATCAAAATGAATACTGTCCACTAAAAATGCATGTCTACCTAGAACCTGGGAATGTGACCTTATTTGGAAACAGGGACTTTGCAGATGCAATTAAGGTAAGGATGAAGATGAGATCATACCAGATTAAGGTGGGTCCTCAGCCTAATGAGAGTATCCTTACAAAAGACAGAAAAAGACACATGAAGACACACACAGAGGAGAAGGCCATGTGGAGATGGAGGAAGAGACTGGAGTGGTGCAGCCACAAATCCAGAGATGCCTGGGGCCACCAGGAGCTGGGACAGAGAGGAAGGATCCTCCCCTAAAGCCTCCAGGAGGCAAACAGCCAGGCAGACACCTTGATTTCAGACATCTGGTCTTGAGAACTAGGGGAGAGTAAATGTCTTTGGTTTAAGCAGCCCAGCTTAAGGTAATCTATTACGGCAGGTCTAGGAAATGCATACAGGTAAGAATGTGATGAGGCTGTGTGTGGTGGTGCACTTTAGTTATTTTAGCACTTTGGTAGTGCTGAAAAGCCAGAGGTTCCTGTGAAGTCAGGAGTTTGGGAGCAGCCTGCGCAATCTAGTGGGACCCAGTCTTTATATTACATTAGTGCAAAAGTAATTGTGGTTTTTGCCATTAAAACTACTTTTGCACCAACTTAACAACAATTATGAAATAGCTGGGCTTGGTGGCACATGCCTGTAGTCCCCAGCTACTGAGGAGGCTGAGGCAGCTGGATCACTTGAACCCAGGAATTCCAGGTTGTAGTGAGCTATGATAATGCCTCTGCACTCCAGCCTGTGTAACAGAGCAGAATCTGTCTCTGAAAACAAAACAAAACAAAACAACAACAACAAAAAACGGCCATAAAACAAAACAAAATATGATGAAGATCTAGAAGGATGTGCAGCCTATCTCTTTGTCATTCATTACATGTCTGTCTTCATACCTACTTCCTCCATTTTCCACTGGACAAGGTGAAAAAGCATGACTAGGGAGTCCCCTAAATTTACCTGTTGCCCATCTACTTTTCTACAGCCATGGTTAGCTGTGTACATAACTGTGTCTCACAGTTGTGCGACAGATTTCCAGGGAATGCATACCCATAGGCCAGCTTAGCTTAGATGCTAACTCTTGTACCAAGCAACGTGGCCAGAAGATGAAAATCTTTCTGGGTGAAGCTAGAAACTCCTATTTTAATTCTGAGCCTGTATGACCAGATGCTCTGGAGGCCAGGCAAATCCGTCCTGCAGGCAAGAGCTTCTTCAACTTCAGTGTTTATTGCAAATCACCACAGAGCATGTTAAAAGGCAAATTTGACACAGTTGACCTGGTGTGGGGGTCCAAAGTTATGCATTTTAAATAGGTTTCCAGATATTAATAACACCCATGATATCAGACCCAGGACTATAATCTGTTTAGCAAACTACCAAAACTTTAGATCTTTTTGTGTATTTGAAGGAAAAGAACAAGTATATTGCATGGGTCCAAGTGTTCCTTACATAATTTTAGTCATGACTATTCTAGGAAAATATTACCAGGCTCCTAATATGCCAGTGCTTTATAATGGACCAACCCTCACTCAAAATAATCCTATTTGTATTTATACCTATGTTCCATCTGGTCTGTTTCCACTTGTATATATACACACACGTGTGTACTTGTCACATGCAATAGAGTATTTGCAACACATTCCCTCTCTTCTCAAAGAATCATACCTGAAAAAAAAAAACAAAAGGGGTGTTTTGAGATGATTCCAATACAGACCTTGAGTTTGAAAGCATACAAGAGAGCCATTGTCTTAGAATTTTTTTCTCAACCTAATTTTATTTCAACTAAAATTTGTAAACTGTACTGCATTCACCAGAGATGGTGTATAAGCTTATATGGCTATATCTGACACTGGTAATTAACAAGAGAGAAGGCTATCTGCTTGAGCGTTGATAAATAAAACACATTGATGCTACCTCCTATCATGTCTTCCCCCCATGTTAAGTGTCTCTTTTTAAAAATATAGATTATTTCAAGTACAAAGGAAGAAAGCAGGAAGAGAGTCTATGTGCACATACAGAACAGAGATATGATCAAGCACAAATCAACCATTCTGGGAATATAAACTGCTCTGTATCATATACATATATAGAGATACAAAAATATAGATATAGATATAGATAAATCTTTACATATCAATATATAGATATAACTATACATATAGACAGATACATCCGTATCTCTACAGATGTCTATAGAAGCTACAGATATACATATATTTTTCTATAGACATCTATAGAAGATACAGATATCTATAGAGATAGAGGTACAGATATATATTGAAATACACATAGCAATCTTTATAAACACCTATTGTAGAGAGATAGATGTATGAATCTATATAGATCTTTCTATATATCTATTTCCAAATATATCTCTATATATATATGTGTATATGTGTGTGTATATATATATGTGTGTGTATCAATAATTCCAAGGTCCCAATTAATTTGGAGAAAGATTTGTGTATATTTGCATACTTTTAAAGTATAGTGCATGTATCATTCATCAAAGAGACACACACATTGTAAAAGATTTTCATTAAAAAGTCTTAGGCAAGAACGTTGGTACAGTCTCTGTATAATGTCATTTAAAAAATGAACTCTATTTGGGGTCTCTTATTTGAAATTCAATATCCTTCATTTTCTTACAAAAGCAATAGTTAATGGATTTCTCACCATCGATGAATGTTACATAATTAATGGTGTATTATGGGTTGCAAATAACAGATGTCAGAAGGATAAAGCCTTCAAGGAAACAAAAATAGACTCTTGCCCACAAAGATATCTTTATTCCCATTCATCAGATGCAAAACTTGAATTAAGGACCTGTACAACCTTCTTACTGGAAAACATCAAGTTAAAGTATTTCCTTCAAGGTTTATTAATCTTATAAAATGCTTTCCCTACAAAACCAAGGGGAATAAACAAGATCATCTCTTTGTCTTGTCCAACTGCATTTCTGTAAATACGTTTATATGTAAAAAAAAAGTACTGACATCAACTATTTCAAGAAAATCTCATTTAATTGACAGATGTTAATTTTAAATTTATGATAATTCAACTTAAACTGGTCTGGAGTTTACTTGACATTATTGAAAGAAAAAGGTTTATTTAGCAACAGAATGGAATTTGCTAAACCTTAAGGGTGCAAACATTTCTAAGGTCTACAGCATATTACTCTTATTTAATATGTTGTTAATTGTCTTACACTTTAATCTAGACTTTAAATCCTATTTGGGACTAATACTCCTTAAATGTTTTCTAAAAAACAGAGTATGTTGTTTATCCTAGTTTATGATTTACATATAGATAATATATAATTCATATATTATATATTTTCATTATATAATATCTATATTCATATGTGGCTATAGATAGATATAGGTATCAAAACAGATATTATACAAATATTACTTTTTGTCCTATTATTTCTGATGTATATTAAACCTTATGCTCTGAACTGGCCTCATATAATTGTGAAACCAAAGGTATTTATCATCAACATGTTGCATAGATTTTTTTCTAAAATGGTGCCTACAACAGCAATTAAAAGTAAGAAACACCATGAATAAAATAACAGATACTTAAAAATAAAACAAGAAAATTCTTTGGATTAGAAGGGCCATGAGGTAAAGAACTAGCTATGTGAGAGCAAAAACTATGTCTTATTTATCTTTTGTATTTTGTATTTTGCAGAGCTTGTGTGGTTCTCACATTCATGCTTAGTGAATAAGAGAATAAAAACAACAATCAGTAAACCACTTAAAAATGACTCACTGTGAATCACGAGGTCAAGAGATTGAGACCATCCTGGCCAACACGGTGAAATCTTGTCTTCACTAAAAATTAGCTGTGCATGGTGGTGTGCACCTGTGGTTCCAGCTACTTGGGAGGCTGATGCACACAGGAGAATTGCTTTAACCTGGGAGGCGGAGGTTGCAGTGACCTGCGATCCCACCACTGCACTCCAGCCTGGCAAAACAGTAAGACTTAGTCTCAAAAAAAAAAAAATTAAAAAAAAAAAAAAAATAAATAAATAAATAAATAAATAAATAAATAAATATTCCACCACAACGCCGCTATTTCTGAATTTTTCTTATTTTTTTTCGTTTCACAGTAAGACTATAATTATGATTTCAACTTCCTCTTCAGATCCCCAGTCACGAATCTTGGTAACATATTCAGCTGAAGGCTGTCAATATTCTACTGATTCCAAAATGCAATGGTACTCTCCGGTTGTCCTTCACTCTTAAAATCTCTGAAGACCTTGACATAATTGACCCTGCTTACTCCTTGTGCAGGTTAAAGTCCTTCATTGAGTTCCATGCCATGTTTTCTCTTACCAGAGATCTTTGGCAGATGGGACAATGATCCTATTTCATGTTGCTATTGAGATCCTACCCAGTGTCACTTCCTCCAAAGATTTGCCTTTCCTTTTAAGTGAACACTTTCTCTATTTTACAGCAAAATGTTAAGTGTAATATCCATAGGGTTTGTGCTCAGATCTACAGATCCTACCTTAAGATCCCTACTCAGGTCAAATCTCCTGTCCCAAAGGTCTCAGGTCTGTAGGTCATTGGTATTTCTATGATCCAGTAGCATCTCATTTTTCTTTCCATACAAGTGACTTTGGGTGAATGCAGTCTCATTCATCTTAGCCTTCCCATCTCACCATGTCAAGGCTATCTTTAGTCTCTTCTTATTTTAGGGTTCCATCCCATTTTTACTCAACTTTTGCAACTATGCATATAGTCAAATGCCATCCATAGTGAAAAAAATATTTACTACTACTGTGAAATTTCACTACTACTGTGTATTTCACAACTAATACCCAAATTTATGAATGCTGCAGTCTCACCGTCCTCTTTTGTTCTAACATGTCTCAGCCCTTAAATTCCCTCAGAGTAAATTATCTGAAAGGTAATCTCTGCCACCATCCCCTACTAACACCCCTAAGGATTCCAGCCAATGAACATTCATCAACCTCGGTAATCCAGCCTTCTTAGTCTCCTCTTTGAATGATAAGAGCCTACAAGGAGCTTACCACCAATCCTGTTCTCAGTGTTTAACTTGAGGATTATCTAAAAATACAACCTCATGTAGCAGGGTGGCTCCCCATATGCAGGTTCTCAGAACTCACTCAAGACCTGTTAAGTTTGAATCCTGGTGCTTAGCTTTAGAGCCGTGGATTTTGTAACCATCTTCCTGGGTCATCCTTGTGCACCTTGAAGTTCCAAAGCCTCTACTCACTCCATATGTATTTCTCTTCTCCAGATTTCATTAACTTGGAATAATTTTCCATATCTACTCTCCAATTCCCCAGAAAACCCTTGTTAATCTGTGAACCTTTTCCTCACTATCAGAGTAGGATGCCTGTTATGCCTTCTGTATGCTTTGGAGATGGCATATATCACACATTGAGTTGCATTTTAATAACAGAAGAGTTTAATTTACTCCCTTATTAGAGTTTAAGCACCTTTTATACTATACATATTTATCTCTCCAATAAAGATTAATAATTAGTAACATGGCATATATTATTATTGCACTAACAATTATCCTACTGAAAATATTTCTGTTTCAATTTGACTGTATTAGGAGAGTCAATAGAAATCAGTAGTGCCCTGTAGTGTATCTGGCTTCACCAGTATTGTATTTTGGGTTCTACATATTGATCCCATACAAGCATTAACATAATAGTATGTATGAATATATGTATGTTCATAATAGTATGAACATAGCAGTATGTAGAATGCAGTTGATGAAGACACTGGAATGGAAAATCAGAGAGAACAAGTAATATGGTATAGATAATGTCTCATGTTTTTTCCAGTTCTTTGTACCAAACCAAGCTTATATATCCTTCTAGAAACCCTACTGTTTTATTTCATTTTATGACTCCTCTTAGCTCCCACATCTCACCATACTCCACAATTAGATTTCAAGTGGAAACATGAATAATGATATCCTTATGTCTTTCAGGAATCCTGTTTGTTAACCTCTGAAGCTCTTCTGTCTGTATTGTAATCATGTGACTCAGCTGTTAAGAATTGGTTTTTTAGGTCCTATCCTGGTCACTTATGAGAGATTTTGGATTAGGGAAAATTATAAACTCATAACATCTTATATTTACTTTTTCTTATGAGCATAATTCCATTTGTCTAAGATGCTTTCTAATTTCTTTAAAATTTTTTAAGGGAGGGTTTCATTCTGCAACCCACTCTGGGGTACAGTGGTGTGGTCACGGCTCACTGCAGCCTCAATCTCTCTGGCTCAAGTGACCCAACCTTCAGCCTCCTGAATAGCTGGTACCACAAGGGTGCACTATCACTCTTTTTAAAATTTTTTGGTAGAAGTAGGGTCTCACTACATTGCCCAGGCTGATATCAAACTCCTGGATTCTGGTGTTCCTCCTGCCTCAGCCTCCCAAATTGCAGAGATTCCAGGCATGATCCACTGCTCCTGGCCTTTTTTTTTTTTTTTTTTTTTTTTGCTTTCTTTCTTTTTTTTCTTTTTTTAAAGAAATTAATCAATTATTTTTAAAAAGTCTTAATGAGATAATTCAGATAGAAGTGACTTGTCTGGTCTTTCCCAGGTCACATGTCTCAGGGAGGAGATATGCTACCCAACCAATGCACCCACAAACTAAACTAAGCATTCAGATTTTGCCCAAAAGCTGCCTCCCAATCTCACTTTATCATGCTTCCTTAAGGTATTTAGAAGTGATGTCTCTCCACACCAACATTCCCTCTCCTGCCCTCTCCCCCTCTCCTCCTTTCCTCTCCTCTCCCTGTTCCTCTTCCCTCCCCTTCTTTTCTGTCCCTTCCTTTTCCCCTTTTCTCTTTCTCTCTCTGTCTCTCTCATTCAGGGCTTCATTTGTTGCATCCATTCTTGTAGCAACCTTACAAACATTTTCTTTGTTTTCCATATAAGCCCTCTTCAACTAGTTCTGCATGTTGCCATCACAGTGGTTGTCTTAAAAAATAAATCTGATTATTTCTTCTCCTCTCACTGCAGAAAATATGTTACTGGCTTTCCCACTGCCTACTGAATAAATTCCACCTTTTCAGCATGACACCAAAACTCTTCACAATTAGGTTTCTAATCCTTTCCTCACTACGTTCTTTTTAAATTCAATGTCCTGCCATGCCAAACCCTCCCTACTTCTAGATCTCCACACATACAGTATTGTTGTGATGTCTTTATCCACAGATCTTTCCTCAACTTCTTCACCCAGTCAGTGTCGATGTACCATTCCTTCCCTACTCAGAATGTTCTTCCTTTGCAAACCTTTCCTTAATCATTTTCACCTCTGTGGGTCCCTATTAATTTATATGTATTCCTTGTACACACCTTCTTGTAATCACATTTTTTTTTTCTCATGCTTTTGGTTATTTTGTCTACTAGATTGTATGCTTTCTCAAAAATAAATGGATGAGTCTCACTCACAGATGTATGTCTGTGCTTAGGACTGTGTCAGTGCTAAAAAAAACCATGAACTTATGAATAAGTCAATGAATTAATACACTCTTGGCAAAGTCCATGACTTTGTGGCCCATTATAAATCATTGTGTTTAAGTTGAGGTTCTTGTTTAGTTTAGGACATAGATATCTATACATCGTCCATATATCTACATATATATGTCTACATCCACGTATATGACTGATTTGGGGGAAAAGCTATATCTATAAAAAATACTATTATGTTAATGGGTCTTCAATAGGTACACAATAATTGAAAAAAGTATATATATATTTCTAAATATCCAATAATGGGAATGCATACACATATATGTATGTATGGATATACATTTTTCTATTATTGGGTATAGATATCTATTAATAGATAAGTGTATATCTATGTACCAATCTTGTTGGCAAAGGGTGCTTTCATACATACTATCTCATGTAGTCCCCACAAGAGAAAGCAACCCACAGGAAAGATAATAATAATGTCAGCTCAACAGAGTCACAGAACATAACTGACTTTACAACTAGGCAAAGTTTTTAAGGATAGAGTCTTAACATCAAACCAGGTCCCCGAATTCGTGTCCATCATCTTCCCCATTATTGCTCATGCTGTCCAAAATCCTTCGCATCATCACGGAAGGCTTCATGCTTAGGTTTACTGTCTAAAGCAGAAGCAATTAGGAAAATATCCTATGTGTTGGGGACATTATCTTTTTCCTTCCATAAATGAATTAATGGAGCATGAAATAATTTTAAGAGAAGCTAAGTTTTATTACCAGGCAGAGTAAAAGTAATCACTATGAAATATTGTGAAGATAAGCAGGTCCTGCACATTAACTCAGTTAATCAATACAACAATGTTACATGGAGATTATCTGTTCCATTTTACAGAAGCAGAAATGGAGGCAAACATTAAAATTCACACCTAAGGTCATAGACAACTTAAACCCAAGCAATGTGATTTTAGAATCCGTGTTCATTGTTACAACATTCTATGATGTCATCTGATCTTTGTATTACCAATTTAAACCCAACTTTCTTCAATCCAACTTTAAATACCGGGAACTTTAAGTATTGTCAATTTCAAGCCAACATTCTCCAACCCAACTTTAAATACAAGTCTTATACCCTCCTCCTGTCCCCTGCAACTTGAAACTCCCCGGGAAAGATAACCTACTGGACTTGGGAAATGAGGAGTATTTAGAAACAAATGCCTCGTGCTGGGCACAGCTCCTATATTTTATCAAAATCATGGAAGTATAAGAATAGAAATAAACAAAAGCCTTCATTCTTCCCCTTTCAACCATGCCTAGGGCATAAAAAGCTCCTATACTTTACAGAGCTGCGTTCCAATTTTTGCTGTTCTTAAAACATTTTTTTACGTCATTACTTCCCAATTGACTCACAGTAACGCAGACACAGGGACTGCTGGAGATCGTGACCTTAAACAATTAAAGATGTTTGCACCTACTGCAGCATGTTTGGTGCGAAGGGTACCTAGAGAGTCCTAAAAAAGCAAAGAGAAAGAAGATTTGCTGTGAGCGTCTGGTGCGGTGGCACCGTGTGCCATGCCCACCTGCTCTATCTGCAGGGTAGCCGGAATCTCTCCGTTACAGATGGTTAGCACTGGGATTAGCTGCCCTTTGCATGAGGTTGTAGCTGCGGACATGATTTCTGTAGCTATGGGACCGACTCCGGAGATCTATTGGCTGCTGGCTTTGTAAATTTCATTCAGTTTGGTCCAATGGCAGAAGGAGAGCGCCAGAGGCTGCCGGACCTCTCTCCCCCTAGCTCTTCTATTCTTGCAGAGACATTATTCTCCCATCTCTATCTCTCAGCACAGAGTTCTTATTCAGCCACTAGCTCGGCCCTTCCTGCTTCAACTGTAATCCTTGTTCTGCCCAGGGACACACTACTGACAGCAGAAACAATGAATTTCCTCCAACCAGGCAATGTTGGTGGTTCTTGCATTCCTCTGGGTGAGCGAATCTAGTTGGGGGGTTCCAGAAGGGGAAGGCGCCTGGCTTTCAATACATTCTCCTGAATCATGCCTCGTTTCGGGTTCCCTAGACAAATCTGGATGTGTAAAAAGAACTCTTAACGGCGATGCAGGTCTTCCACAGCTAAGGTAGGTGCAGTGTTAAGATGTGTCTCTCGCATATTATTATTCTTATTTTTAAAAGCCGTTTAAACAATTCGACTAGCAGTGGCTCTCCAGCAAAGGAAGGAAAGCCTCACTGGGGATATTTGAGCTTCACTTTATCTGATATTTATTTTTTCCTTTTATGATGATGATTAATATTGGAAAATTTGGACAGGACTCTTTCCCATCTGTGTAGCTCCATTTCTTAGGTGTGGATGGGAATGTGGACATCCATGTGCGGCTTCTACATGCAATCTCTCCATAGGAACATTTGGATTTATTTTCACTTAAAAATAAAAATCCAGACCACCGTTGTTTGGAAGCATTTTTCTACAATCAGCTATTTGAACAGCTCTGGGGCCGTGTGAGATGTTCTCAAAAAGTAGCGAGGTCTTCCATACAAATTAACAGAAGATTGTGGCGGGGAAAGGAGGGGGAAAATACACACACGCACGCACGCGCGCGCACACACACACACACACAAAAGGAGCAAAGCGCCAGGACTGGAGATGGTGAAAGCAGGAGGACTTCTGCAAACTGTGAGCATGGAAGGCTTTTATTCTCTTTTCTCTCCACCCCAAAGCTCCGTCTTTAAGGAAACTACAACTGCCTGGGGTGCTTATTATGGGAAGCTGGGGTTGCGGGGGGGAGGGGGGTGGCTGGTGCCATTAGCCAGAGAGAAAAAGGGAGAAACACCTTGGTTGGGGTTGCATTAAGACTTTTTTTTCCCCTCCTTCATCTCCTGGCCTAGAATTAGATAAGGCTTGGGGGATGCAAGAAATAAGCCAAGTGATTGATTAGACCGGGCTTGGCTTGG
The DNA here is from genome assembly GCF_008728515.1 of Papio anubis. Classification (NCBI taxonomy): domain Eukaryota; kingdom Metazoa; phylum Chordata; class Mammalia; order Primates; family Cercopithecidae; genus Papio; species Papio anubis. Next base: position 3,929,022 of record NC_044997.1, read on the forward strand.
GTAAGAAATAATGCAAGAAATAATCCAAGTGATTGATTAGACCGGGCTGGGTAACGATTGGGGCGCGCTGGAAACCCCGCGTGAAGATGAAATGACTGCAGCTCCGCGCTGATCCTCCAAACCCGGAAGCGGGCTCCAAGCACCCCTTCCCCGTTTGTGGGGCTTAGGAGGCGGGTGGGAGGGGTGAGGTAAGCCGCACAAATGGGGCAGAGCTGGTGGTTTTGCTTCTTCGGAAGATTTTGAGTGTGGCCTGGACCTTTTGATACGGGTGCAGGGCGGTTTGCAGTTGCCACCCTGTGCACCATCTCTGAACTGCCCGCTGTTCCGGAGGAGCAGAAAAGTTGGAAGCCGAGAGGACAGGCTCCCGGAACCCTGGTCTGGTTATCAGTGGATCTGGAGCCCTGGTCGGTGCTCACCTACAACACCCTTTCTCCGAGTGGGGGTTGGGAGGAGTGTTAAGCCTGTCGGGCACTGGGTCTGCCATCACTAAGGCAGGGATGGAGGAGGGGTCTGACGAATCTGTTCCAATAGGCGCACCACCCCCACAGCCCTAGAAATGGCAACCACCACCCGCTCCTTCCACCTATCCCATCCTATCTCAAGACTCTCTGCTGTCCCGGGCAGATTTCATCTGGTCTCTTCTCCAGCCCCTACCCACCTCCCAGTTCCCGCGCAGCTCGGCTGCGTTCTCTCCCTCTCCCCTGGGCGGAACTGATGGCGAAGATCCGCCAACCGCGCAGTCGGAGGCAGGAGAGACTGTGGCGGGTGAGCTAGGGGCTGCTAGACAAAGCAGGGAGAGAGGGAACTTCATCCCAGTCCCCTCCCCACTGCCGCGGCTGGGGCAAGCCAACCCGCGCCTGCAACGTCTTGTCTTGATTTGCGGATGTGCGGGCCGGGATGGCGTGGGGAGATGGAGGTAGGTGCCACTGGGTTGCAGATGATTCGTGGGTTGGGGGCTTGCTGTGGGAGAGGCTCAGGTCCCGGCCGGCGCCCTCCTCTCTGCGGTGACTCTCTCCGCCTATGGTTTTCCAGGAGGCGGGTCTACCACTGGACACTCATCCTTCAATTGGTCTCCTGGACGCCCCGTCCTCCTCCTGCCCCCCAGCCGGACCTGGCTCTTTTGCCCCTGGCATAACCGGTAGGCTGGGGTCCCTCAGCTGGGGTCTCCTAGGCGGAGTCGGGAGCTTTGCGCCCCGGGTATCTGGGCCCTGTGACCCGCGCAAATCTGGGTCCAGGCGTCCATTCTGGAGCTTAGTCGCAGCCAGACACAGCGCCCTTTCTACCCGGAGCAGTGGGGGCGGAAGCGGGGGATAGGGGATCAGGCCAACCCTTGCTCCCCTTGAGGCCTGACCAGGACCACCCTAGGAACGGATGTCTCGCTCGGAAAACCAGGTGCGCCCGGAGGATGTCCTCCGCATCCTTTGCTCTCCCCTTCCCTCAGATGGCTGCTTTCTCCTTTTCTTTTTCCTTTTCTTTAAATTTCCCTCCCTGTCCTTCCCCTCCTCTTACCCCCCTTCCTCCCTCTCCCTTCCCCCCTCCTCTCTCTCTCTCTTTCTTTCTTTCTTTTTCTTTTCTTTCTTTCTTTCTTTCTTTTTTTTTGTACCGAGGATTTCCTTTAATCTGGCTTCTTCCACACCTCTACCGCAGGTGTGGGCCTCTTTTCACGTATGCACGGCTACTATCTTGGGATGGAGGGGAAGCCGGTGTAGGAGGCAGCGTGAAAGGGTACTAGGAGGTGGTGGCGGGGTTTTGGCCTGGGCGATGCGCCGGTGCTTGCAGCCCGCTTGGACGCTGGGATCCCGCGTCACGAATTCAGCCCAGGGCTTGGGCGAGTCTGCCTGGAGCGAGGACGGAGGATCCCAATCTACCGTTTGGACCCAACTTAAGAAATTTGGGGTGGGTACTGGGTAGGGTTTTGAAATTAAAGGGTGATGTCCTTGAGAGCTGAATCCACGGGGTGGTAGTATGGCTTATTTTTATTTTTATTTTAAAATTATTTTTAATTATTTTTTATTTTATTTTATTTATTTTATTTTCTATTGTTCATTTTCTTTTTGTGGGGAGTGGGGGACTCTTTTTTTTTTTTTTTTTTTTTCTGTGTACTCCAATCTTGTGCTTTTTGAAGGCATCTGTGGCCCGTAGGGTTTACATACGCGTTGCATTATGTTTTCTTAAAAGGGGGGTGGTGTGCGTGAGCTTCCATTTCAGAATCAGTCGTTCCTGTGATGTGAGGGAGGCAAAAGCAAAAAAAGGAAAAAGCAAAATAAGAAGTTTAGGGAGACTTCATTATTCCCACGAAGCGGAATTGCCGGTTTGTGTGGTCGTTCTGCGAGGACAACATAGAAGTGCTTGTTTCAGAAATCCTGGGTAGCTTTTTCCTTCTCCAACTAGAAATTAAATGGCCAGGGTGCAAACACCTACCTGACTTTCATGAAAACAAGGAGGCAGAAACTCCAGGAGACCTGCTTGGTTTCAATGAACGCACTGAGCCTTTTTCTAGAGGATGACAGAGCTGGGAGAAATCAGATCGCAAAGAAGTCTGCAGTTTTGTGAGGGCAGATTTGGAGAGTGGAGAATTATTTCATACCTTTAGTTAGCAGTGGAGAAGATGTTAGCAGTAATCTATTAAATCCTCAGCATAGATTTTCCTGTGGAAATAAGCAAAATGTTAGGGCTTGGGAGGATGGCTATATAGGAATTTCATGGAGACCTCTGCAAGGATGTGTTTTCTCAGATTATAAATTCAGTGTTTTATTACTCAATGCAATGAATGCAGTCTACAGATACATGCATTCCATATTTCTGTGTGTGTGTGTGTGTGTATACATGTAATATATATACACACATATACATGGCCTTTTTAAAGAGTGTCTTTGACATGTAAAAATATAATCAAGGCTATTGTAGGAAGTGGAAAATTTCCTCATCAGTTTTAAATCAGTGGATTACAATGGGAGGCTTGATTTTGTGTGTGTGTGTGACACTGGAATGATAATTGCATTTTGATAATAATGCCTGTGCTTGGATACCATTTTAAAGGTGCTTTGATGTTTTCTTCTCCGGCGAAAGAATTTTTCTTTTCTTTGTGTTCTATTTAAATAAACTAATGCCTCATATACAGTAGGCCCTAAAACTAGTAACCTAGCTGATTTTTACCCAAACTTAAGAATATAACAGATACCTGATAAGGGACTGGTAGCTGCATAAGGTAGATAATGAAGTTATCTTGATGCTGTAAAATTGGCAAGGAGACTTGAAGGAATTTGAAAGTAATTCCTTTCAAATTACTGGAATGTAGACTAATGGTAAGCATATAGATTTTTTTTTTTTAATTTGTGAATTTGGCTTTTTCATTTTTGTGTGTGTAGTAATTTGTGGAAAGCTTATAGTCTCTCCATAAAGATGGGAGTCTTGACACAATCACACCAGAGAATTGTTTTCACAAGTGCAGGGGTCTCTTTAAAATCTCTATGGAATATTGTGCTTTTATTTCTGCACAACAAAAAAGGTTCTCACAAAAGTAAACCTTCAAGTACATGACAGAATGGCCTTTGTTTTACATTCTTTCATTTCAATTGGTACTCCACACTTCAACCATTTCATAAAACTTTGAATATTGTCAATAATTCAACTTGTTGAGCGAATATTGCATTCAAATGACATAGCAATATAAAAATATTTTAAGTCCTTTAGCATCCTCCTTCTGAAGATAGGCTTGTGTGGTGAAAATATACATAAATTCCAAATATGGTTAGAGCCAGTCTTAGGATGTGAATGTCAAGTTTAATAGACACAATTTTAGTTTATAAACCAGAATGTATTCTTTCTGTACTGCTTTCTGACTTTTAACAATACGTATTTTATTCTCAAAGGGGAAAAATATGTTTAGTTTAGCTCAAATCCATTGCTTTTTTTTTTTTTTGTCTGAGTACTGTACTTTTTCAGAGGAGACTTCACGTCCTACTTAATTATGTGAATGGATATTCAGACAGACTGTGCCTCTATTTTTTAAACCCCTGAGTTACCACTTTTAAATCAAAGTTACAGCTTTTGCCCAGTCATTTAGAGGAAGTGAGAATGGGAATTGAAGTCCAGGCAATTGAGGCAATTAGGTCATCTGCTGTGCCCTCTACTACCATTCAGTTAACGAATGTTTTCCAGTTTCATCATTTTTCTCTAAACAACTTACGTCTGCATTTTGAAAGTCTCCAGTGTTCTTTATTAAGTGAATGGCAGTGTAGGAAGCCTCTTCTCATTTTTCTTGGGGCAGAGGAGCACAAATGAATGAGCAAGAAAGAAGGTGATACCTCCTAGCAGTTTATCATTGTGACATTTATAGGCTTTGAAAAAATGTATAGATGAAAAGGCTTTCTCTCTGCAGGTGGTTACATTAAACAAAAAATAAGTATATAAAGAGCTCATAAAATCATTATAGGAGTGGAAGGTTGGTGGTGAAAAACAGTCCATCTACCTTGGGCTGAGATTTCAAACTTTAGACATTTCATGTTGAGTTCACGTGTCCCCTATGTATGCAAAACCCCTCCATATACCATGTCTTCCTAAGGGCAGTACTTTCTAAGTACCCAGAAATGGTACCCGATGGAGAGCAGGCCTAACCCCAATAACATTTTAAAAACTCTATATATAGAGAGAGAGTTATATATATATACACACACATACACATATATATATAATGAGTATATATATATAACTATCTATAGAGTAAGATCTGTACCTTACTACATGTAATATGCATAGTAATATATACTATAATAAGGTAGGTCTGTGTTTAAAAAAGAAAGAAGTTTAAATGACTTGCAGTTCAGTATGGCTGGAGAGGCCTCAAGAAACCTACAATTATGGAGGAAGGAGAAGCAAACACATCCTTCACTGGATGGCAGGAAGGAAATGAATGAGAACTCAGTGAAGGGGAGAGCCCCCTATAAAACCATCAGATCTTGTGAGAACTTACTATCATGAGAATAGCATGGGGGGAACTGGCGCTATGATTCAATTATCTCCCACCAGGTCCCTCCCATGACAAATGGGGATTATGGGAGCCGCAATTCAAGATGAGATTTGGATGAGGGACACAGTCAAATCACATCATAAGGTTTTATTTATTTAAGACAGGAAAAGAGTAATCCTCCATAATTTAGAAACAAGATGAAGTACAATGAACATATATAGTCTCATTAGTTGAAGAATACATTTCAAAGAGAGAAATGTTCACTTCATTATAGTGCTAATGAAGTGATCTAGGCTTTCACTGTTCTCTGGAAATGTGGAGAAGTGACTCAGGATTTTGTTTGGGTTGTTTTATTTAAAATGTGTATTATATAAAGAAATCATGGTTTGTCGAAGTATCAGAATGCTATTTTTGGCTTGCAGTGGGACTTTCTTTTTTTTTTTTTTTTTTGAGACGGAGTCTCGCTCTGTCGCCCAGGCTGGAGTGCAGTGGCCGGATCTCAGCTCACTGCAAGCTCCGCCTCCCGGGTTCACGGCATTCTCCGGCCTCAGCCTCCCGAGTAGCTGGGACTACAGGCGCCCGCCACCTCGCCCGGCTAGTTTTTTGTATTTCTTAATAGAGACGGGGTTTCACCCTGTTAGCCAGGATGGTCTCGATCTCCTGACCTCGTGATCCGCCCGTCTCGGCCTCCCAAAGTGCTGGGATTACAGGCTTGAGCCACCGCGCAGTGGGACTTTCTTAGATCCACCTGTTAATATCACTGATCATTTTAGTTTTAAGAGTCCAGTACCTGATTGGATGACTGAGGTTACTAAAAGTGTTATTGGTACTGATAAAAGGGCTATGGTGAATTGCAGTTTGTTTCTACAGAGTGTGGAAAAGGCCTCCTTGGTCTGTGATGATGGCTGTGGTGAAGTTGCATGTGGTGCCACTTTCCGTGTTTAGTATTTCAACACCACCAATATGTGGCTCTGCAGTATGGTACGGGCAAGTCCAAGAACTCAGTGAGGCATGTCATATGATTCCAATGGTCAGTTAGAGCTGTTCAACATAGAACTGTGGTCTCAGAAGCATGGGACATGGGGGTAGAAGAAAACTCATTGCAACTGAGTGCCTTTAACTTGTTCCAACCCTCACTACTCTCTGTGACTATAACTCTGAATGGGTTAGGTGGGGAAACTCAAAAAAGTAAATGCATGTTTTCACAAACAAATTATGTCATTGTTAACTGTTTTCCTAAGTGAGACAATATGCCCTCATGCCCTGAAGCTACATGGTAAGAATGGCAGTGTGTATGAGTGGGTGTATACATACACATGTGTGCAAATATATATACACACACATATATATGTGCTTACATATCTATCTATCTATCTATCTATCTATCTATCTATCTATCTATCTATCTATCTGAAGGGAAAATATGATTTTCCATTAGTTATTTATTTTCCTTTTCTTATCCCCATCATTCACCAGACCTATGTTATATTAAACAGTGCATAACACCTGGCCTGGAAAATAGAGTGACACCCCAACTCCACAAAGAAACGAAAGTTAAAAACAAATTAGCTGGCATGATGGCAAGTACCTGTAGTTTCAACTGAGGTGGGAGGATCACTTGAGCATATGAGTTCATGGCTGCAGAGAGCCATGATTACACCACTGTACTCCAGCCTGAGAGACACAGCAAGACCCTATCTCTAAAAATATATATATAAATAAAACATAAAAAATAAAAATAGAAAATGTACAATGAAAGATGTAAAGTTACCTATGATGGGCCTGGGTGTAGTCTTCATTATGGAGTGAATACATTCATTAAAGTGAGACATAAGGAGTAGAAAGTATGTGTTTAGGGATAGGTGCACATTTTTTCTAGGTCTCCTGGGAGCATTTTTTTCTAATTTGAGTGCTGATTCCAAAAAAGGTACTATCGCGGCCGGGCGCGGTGGCTCAAGCCTGTAATCCCAGCACTTTGGGAGGCCGAGGCGGGTGGATCACGAGGTCAGGAGATCGAGACCATCCTGGCTAACACGGTGAAACCCCGTCTCTACTAAAAAATACAAAAAACTAGCCGGGCGAGGTGGTGGGCGCCTGTAGTCCCAGCTACTCGGGAGGCTGAGGCAGGAGAATGGCGTAAACCCGGGAGGCGGAGCTTGCAGTGAGCCGAGATCGCGCCACTGCACTCCAGCCTGGGCGACACAGCGAGACTCCGTCTCCAAAAAAAAAAAAAAAAAAAAAAAGGTACTATCGCCTATGCTTGTGGTGAAACTGTCTATATGTGTGACAAAATGGACTCTGTCTTGTCCATCAATATTGTGCAATATTGTATTTTTTTGTGGAGAAATTGACAACTTTTACAGTGATCAAACTGGGCACCCTTTACTAAGCCTTAACTCATAACCCTTTCATCTGACTTTGTAAAAGATTCTCACCTTTATTTCTCTCGGTGCCCAAAGGCTTGGCTGAGACTGTTCCCATTGAAACCTTATGGAAATGTTGGTAGAGCATTGTAACAGCCCAGCTTCAGAAACCCCTCATTGATTTTCAATAAATATGAGGGAATTTGAAGTCACAAATGTTGAGAACCTCATTATAGTCTCTTTATGATCTTGGGTCCCTTTCTTCCTGCAGACTTCCTTTGAACTCAAATTTAATGTGCACCACTTATTCACACTTTACCTATTGAAAAGCATTGACAATCCCAAGCAATAACAGGCACAGAAGTGAGTGAATGCTAGAAGGTTTCTCATTTAGGTTGTTCACTCACCACTATGCACCGGTTTTTTAGAAATCTTCTAACACATGATGAGACTGTAGGCAGACTTATGTTTCCGAAGCATCAGTATACAGGTGTACAGAAAGAAATGGGCTAGGTCATTTACAGCTACCAGTATAACTAAGATGGACAAAATAGTTTTATTTGCAAATTATATCTACAGAGGCTTCATCATCTATATCTAGCTCCCTCTCTCACTCTCTCCCCCTATACATATATATATAAAATAGGATGCATATAAACATACACAGATCATATATTATTCATTTCAATTTCTACTTATAATATGTAATTTATATACAATTACATTTATGTACATTTATACAATGGTATTTGTGTACAACTTATATACTTGAATAAAACCATCATCTTCAATAGCTGTTTAATATGTTTATTTCTAGATAGTTGTATTTATGTACATTTATATAATTGTAGTTATATACAGTTTATATTACTGATGAAACCTTTATCACTTGCAAACTTATTTAAAAAGAATACAATTTATCTAGACATACAATGTATTATATAAATATAAATTATATATTAATATATAGCATATTTAATAAGTTATAAAATATAATACAAATGTGTTTTGTATACTTGTAATTTATTATATATTGAGTATAATTCATGTAAATATAATTTTTATGTTATATAATTTATTATATGTTATATAATAAATATAGTTTATATATTATTATGCATATATACCTATTATATATAAGATATAGTAAAATCCATCAAAGTCTATAATAAAATATGTGTATATTTATGTTCTGTATATATGTTGTTCTTGCTCTTTATGTATTAAAATACATGCAAACTTTGTATATGTGTGCAAACTATATACGTAGTTTGCAAACTATATATGTAGTATATTGCAAACTATATATATAGACATACATTTTCCAAAAGAAACTCTGTTATAGGTCGTGAGTGAACTTCCAGGCTGATTCACAGGAGCTATGGTTACTACGGTTGGTGGTCCACGGAAACTACAACTTTACTTTCAAGTGGAGCAAAAGAGCTATAAATGACTGCAATATGATGACCAGCACATCATGACACTGTGAAACCAGAGGACTCGACCTTTAGTGTGTGTTGTGAACCAGTCAGGAAAGTTCATTTTAGTGGGAGTATGTGTCAAGCCATCTGTCTCTCCCACTGAGATGGATGAGCAACAATCACTTATAGATCATAGGACTCAGAAACTATCTAAGGTTGTGTGGAAGTCATGGCAAATTGTCAATGTCCTCAGTGTGCTCAGGGTGGGAGGTGGTGATGGCACTGGATCTATGCTTCGCTTTTGTACCTCTGTGGGACAGATTATATTGGCAAAATCACTTCTGTGGTCTTGCTCAAGATGAAAAATCAATATGGAAGGCTTAGGGGTTTAGTGCTTTAGTGATGGCAAGAAAGCAATTCAGTGACTAAGATCGATTTATCCTTTTGTGCAAAACAGCTTTTTAACCAGCAGGAGCTAGCTCTTAATGTAGAGTTACCTAGTATGTTCTTTCATTTGTCACTTTTATTGAGCATCTACTATATGCCAGATATAGGCCAGAAAGCAATTTCAGTGCTGCTAATAGAGAGGTAAAATAGGCTTTTCCTTGTACTCTCAAAAAATCCTGCCTATGTATGGACGTTCGTAAGAACGTTGTTAAGATTTTTAGTTCATGTGTGGATGACTTTCTCTCATTTTTCTGGTGTACATTATATTTTTTCTTTCATGCTCATCCCTCTCTCTTTCCCTTCCTTCTTCACTTCCCTTCTTTCCTTACTTCCCTCCTTCCTTCCTTTTCTCTATTTTCCTTCTTTGTTTCCCTCCCTCTCTCCCTCCCTCCCTCCCGCTCTTCTTTCCTTGTTTCCATCCTTTCTTTCTTCTTCCCTCTTTCCTTTATGCTATTTGGATGAGTGATAAAATCTCAGGGGTCCTTAAAATATTAAAGGGAAAATGAAGATAATTCTATTAAAAACAGATCAAATAGGAAAGAGTAGTGAAAAGAAAGTATCCTGGAATGACAAATAAGCATGTCCTTTACAATTTAATAGAATTTTTCATATGCCATATTTTTATAGATGATTATATTTTAAAACTTTGTCAAACCCTATGTTTATAAAACCTTAGTTTTCATTTGACTAAATCATATTGATGAATGCACACATAAAACAGATTACCTTGATTCAAAAACATTCAAACATCAGTGATCCCCCCCTTTTTTTTAACATATGGTAGTGGAAACAGCTTCATTAATTTATGGCTATTTCCTACATACTTTTTAAAATCCATAAGCAACAGTCAGATATTTCAGCATTTTTAAGGCACGAACAGTACCTTGAATTCTAATATATTTTAGTCTAAAATATCTGGTAACATAACAAGTAATTGCTTCAAACTCTACTACCCCTCATATAATTTGCTTTTTGAACAATTTAATGTCTTTTAGAGTCATGAGAGAAGCTTTAAAATAGACAACATCATTCATATTATTGAGCTAGGATTGCTTAAAGATGGAGCATAGATTACATTGTCTCAGAGGCAAACATTTTATGAAGATTCTTCTTTTTTTTTTGACTTTATATTTTTGGATACATGTGCAGAATGTGCAGGCCTGTGACAGAGGTATACATGTGCCATGGTGGTTTCTGCAGCTATTAACCTGTCATCTAGGTTTTAAGCCACACACGCATTATGTATTTGTCCTAGAGCTTTTCCTTCTACTTTCTCCAACCCAGCAACAGGCCTGGTGTGTGATATTCCCCTCCCTGTGTCCATGTGTTCCCATTGTTCAAATTGGACTTATGAGTGAGAACACATGGTTTTGTTTTTCTGTTTCTGCACATTTCCTCTATCTGTCTATCATTGATGGTCATTTGGTTTGGTTCCAGGTCTTTGCTATCGTAAATAGTGCTGCAGTAACCATACATGTGTATGTGTCTTTATAGTAGAATGACTTATAATCCTTTGGGTATATACACAGTAATTGGATGGTTGAGTCAAATGGTATTTCTGGTTCTAGATCCCTGAGGAATCTCCACACTGTCTTCTGCAATGGCTGAACTGATTCGTAGCCAATAAACATATGAAAAAAAGCTCATCATCACTGGTCATTAGAGAAATGCAAATCATTCTTTAAAAAGTATAAGAATTCCCAAATCGGTATTCTATCTTGAAGAGCCTCCCCGGTCCAATATTTCTGGAAAATCTCATGTATCTTTTGCTTCTTTTGAATTTTACCCTGAAGACAGACACATTATGGCCTTAAAGTCTCCTGCACTAATGGACTTAGCAGATGTGACAAATGATATAACGTTTGTTCTTCGTAATGAGTTTTAATCAAATTAACCACCTAACAGTATTGAGGATACTGCTGTTGACACAGAACAGAAAGAAGTGCTAACAGGGTATGAAGTATCTTCAAATTACCAAAATAATTTGGAGAAATGAATTTGTTGATTTTTTTCTTTATTTTACTTACTTATTCCAAACTTCTTGAGTGCCAAGAGGTGGGGTACAAAGACAATGAAATTGTTTATCTTTCCTATATTAACCATAGGCTAATATTATTTTGCACTTCTGGTCTTACGTTTGAGAACAAATAAGTTTTATCTTAATATTTTATCGTGTGTGTGTGTGTGTGTGTGTGTGTGTTTAATCTATCATGTCCTGTGTCAAAAGTTAAGAAAAACAATAGCTTGATTCAGTCTTCATATATTACTCTTAAAGAGTTAAGGGCAAATTCATCAAAGCTACATGGCCCAAATATTAGGAGTTAGGTTCATGTTCAAATTCTCAGAGGGTGATTATGTAGTTCAATTTTAACTTCTTCCACAGACAGACTACTGTAGTTGATGAGCAAGGAGATGAAAATATTTGATAAACATCATGGAGCTGATATGATTCTTGAGGGAGGGGAGAAGGCTGCCTGTCTTAAGTAATGCTTTTGAGGGTAGGTTTGTCCTAGCCTTGAGGTAGCAGGCTTGCTCTGTTGACTGAAGAAGCCTTAACATGCATGTCCGTATTGCAAATTTATCCACATGCCAAGTGTATGCTGTGGGAAGAAATGAATACTGTAGATCCCATTACAGAGAATTATGTGGAACAGATAGACTTAGTGCATTAGAACCGATGAGATGTAGACAAGTGATTTCGAAAATAATAACAGCAACAAAAACAAATATAAATAAACCACAATCAAAACCCTTACATTCGGGTTTCTAGTTGCCTGTTACCACAGAGGGTTCTGGTAACAAGCGAAAGTGTAACCCAGTAGGAAGGTCAAGACAAGGCTCTTCATGCTGGATAAAGCAGTAGCAAACAGTAACGATGACCCAAGGAGAAAGGGTAGCAAGTTACATGGAAGTTAAATATCAGGGAGAAAGTGTAACAGTTAAATGGAAGTTAAATACCAGTTACCTGTGCAGAGACTGAAAATATAAAGCAGACACAGGAATAGTAGTAGTAGAAAGAGGGGAAAACCTGAATTTGTTGCAGCTTGAAACTAACCGGCCCACCCTAGTGAGGGCATTGATATGGGAAAAACACTACCTCAGAAAAAAATCTGACAACCTAGGTAGAGATCAAGTGATACCATATTCTGAGAATGGAATAATAATTCACACACGGCTTCACACAAAATTTGTGTGACAATGGCTATTTACTCTGATTCAGTCTGCCATGAAAATTTTACCAGTAAAATAACTTTCCAGAATTTATTTGATATCCCAGTTGATAAGCCCACCTTAAATGAATAACCAGAATATGACAATTAAAAATTAAGGTAAAATTACACAAATAGTTATGTGTCCAGATATTTCACAATCAAATGTATTTGGTCATTTGATCTAGTCAGATCACAATAATAAAAAATTCTTTCTAGACCAACATTTATCTTGATATTATATATACATATGTAAATTATAACCATATATTTGCATATGTAAGTTACACAGCAATTTACACATAGGTACATACATAGCTCACTTTTTGTTGGGGAACACATTTTCCTGAAAGTTTTTAAAAGTATAGTTATTCTACCTGTAATGCCATAACAATATTGGTAAAAAGTTCAAATGTGGCTGGGTGGGGTGCCTCATTCCTGTAATTCCAGCATTTTGGAAGGCCACCACAGGAGGGTTACTTGAGTCCAGGACTTTGAGAGCAGCCTGGAAAACCCTATATGTAAAAAAAATAAATAAATAAATAAAAATAAGCCAGGTGTGGGTGGTGCCTGTCTGTAGTCCCTGCTCCTCAGGAGGCTGAGGTATAAGGAGCACCTGAGGAGTTTGTTGGGAGTTTGAGGCTGCAGAGAGCTATTACCTCCCTACTGCATTGCAGCCTGGGCAACAGACTGACACCCTGTCTCTTAAAAAGAATTCGAATGCATCATTTATGTGGACAGAATGTGGTGTCATTCTGTTTCTGAATCATTCCAGGGTATGCATTTACCTTTTCTCTCTTGACTTTAAATATATCTTATGCAAAAACAAACAAAAACTAAATAGAGAAGGAGTTTGCAAAACTATATTTAAAGGTAAACCATACTCCGTCACCCCTGACTCCACAAAGATACTGTTTTATGTAGAGCAACCACAGATGGTGCAGCCCCCAAATCTGGAGCATTGTCAGGTACCTTGGGGTATTTTGGAGTGAAAGGCTGAGTCTCAAAGGCATTTGGTCACATTTGGGTAGGCATCCTGATTGGCTAGTGAAGAAACAGCTGTCCATGCAGTGGTCAGTTTCAGTCTTTAATCGAAGGGAATTTATCCAGCATTGGGTGTTCCTGAAGATGCTTATAGCAAGTTATGTTCAGTGAAGCCAGCTGCATCATGATTTATCTGTTACTCAGTCTCTGCTGCATAATAAAAAAAAGTGTGTTTTGAAAATGAAATCATGCACTTCTCTTTATTTTGTCCATTTGATTTTCTTCTAATTTGGTAAGCTTCTCATGAATTGGCATAAGCAGATATGTTAAAAATTGATCCATCCAGGACATCCTTGCTAGTCCTGACTCACCACAGCAGGTCAGAATGGAAGAGAGGTGCTTCTGTTTCCTCCTACCTTCCTTCCCCATCCCAGCTCACATCTGAAATCCTTGCAACACCTATCTGAGAAAAAAAAATGCTCTGTTCAAATAAAAAGAATGGCCCAGTACGATCACTCGTGTCCATAATCTTAGCACTTTGAGAAGTCAAGACAGGTGGATCACTTGAGGTCAGGTATTCAGGCAGTGATGCTCTCTCTCTACTAAAAATACACAAATTAGCCAGGTGTGATGGCATGTGCCTGTAGTCCCATCTACTTGGGAGGTTGAGGCAAGAGAATTGCTTGAACCTGGGAGGTGGAGGATACAATGGGCTGATATCATGCCACTGGACTGCAGCCTAAGTGACAGAGCAAGTCTCTATCGCAAAAAAAGAAAAAAAAAAAAAAGTGTTCAAGTATATACTTTCCACGTCATTCAGCTATTTCACACTTCACTGGGATTGTGAAGTAAAATGGAGTGCTATTGTTACCTTGTTATCCACTTTCAATTTGGAAAGGTAAAAATGTCCTTCAGTGGCTATTAAACTTCCTGCTTTGAATTTTAACGTACAGTTTGTTGGAATATTCCTGATGATATTGGAAAATAGAATCACAGATTGTTAGGACATGAATGTACTTGAGCAATCATTTGTATTCCCTCATGTACACAAGGAAATTGAGTCACAGAAAGTTTCAGTGATTTACCTCCATACTTTTAAATACTGAAATATTCCTGATATGAAATGAAATACCTCCAATTTTTAACATATTCACTTACGCCAATTCATGACAAGCTTACCAAATTAGAAGAAACATCAAATGGGCAAAATAAAGCCAAGTGCATGATTTCATTTTCAAAACAGATTTTTTTTTTATTATGTAGCAGAGACTGAATAACAAATCATTTTGATGAAAGGAAGCAGGAGAGAAAGTAGGAAAAGACATGTCCCAGGTTAAAAGCTGCACTTGGTGGTAACTCATTTTGTTTTATGAGTTATGATGAATGCATCTTAGCTGTTTCTAACCCCACTCCCATTCTCTATTTTTATTTGGAAGTTAGAACACAGAATTTCCCCCCTTTTTTTAATTTTTGAAGTGTTAATTAATTGCATTTGTTTAATGCATCTTGCTGTGTCTCAGGTATTGTTACGAAGGGATAAGACTTTTTTTTTCAGGTATGATTCCTTTGTTTCCTTACAGGGCTTTGTCAGTGATGTGATGGGAACTTAACTTTTTTTATTTTTTCTTTTGAAGAGACCTTCTCACCAGGTTGCACAGGTTGGTATCAAACTCCTGGGCTCAAGGGATCCTTCTGACTGACCTCTCGAAACATTGGGATTACAGGTGTGAGCCACTGCACTTGGTTCTATCTTTCTGCAAAAAACTAGCAATTCAAATTCTCCCTCCCTCTGTGTCTAGACCAGGGAGATATAATCAAGAGAAAAGAGACATCTGCCTTCATTAGATTAAGAGTCAAAAGGGCCTACAGGTAAAAAAGCTCCAGGACTCTCTTGGGTGAGCCTGTGCATTGAAATCTTCAGCTTGATAGAGACACAGAAGGCAAAATAGGAAGTTGGATTTGCCCTATTTTCTTAGCTTCCTCTAGTCTGTGACAGTTTCTTGGTCTTTCCTTGTTTTTCATGACTTTAATAGTTTTGTGGTATTAATATTATGGAGAATGTCCACCAACTAGGGTCTGTCTGATGTTTTAGACAGGGATATGTGTTTTGGGGAGGATATCTGCAGAGATGAATCAATCATTTACATCAGTATGGGCACATGGATATTTTGGACACGCTTTAGGCTTTAATTCAATACTACATTACTGTGATTTACTCTACTTTATATTTTTGTGGCCATGATGAGACACTAAAAAGTCTATTCACTTGAATAGCAAGTAAATGAGAGGACTCAATGGTAAATGACTCAAACAAAACCTCAACCCTGCTGTTTATGGATGCTCAGTTTGCAAAAACACCTTCTTCCATCAGGAAACCTCAGTGGACAGGCAAACATTACAGTGTCCTTGAATATGTTGCATTGCTTTAATCTATGACCTTCCTATGCAGTAAGTAAAAACACCTATACCACAACTTAAGAACACGGCAGAGGTCATTACTCCACTACTCATCGTAGTGTCTTTTGATAAAGAGGTACAAAGTTGAAGGAACATGTTACAAACCAGAAGGCTTCCAGGGGACCCCATTGATCAGGCTAGATGTTGCAGTCCCTGTATAAAAGGCTATGTGCATCATTTCACAACCATCAATATTTCAAAAGGTGATATCCTCCTCCTAACGTTATGATATGTTTTAACATAAAATTTTAATATGTATATAGGCAGTTATTGTTTAAGGATTGCTTAAGAAGCACTATTTTTAAAACAATTTCATGTAACTGGATTCGTTCTCTGAATAAAGAATATAAGCAAATCGTAACCATTCAAGGAGACTTTTTAAGGCAGGATGGTTTTTTCTTATGGTTAAGGAATGAGGAGCAGTATAGGAAAGAAATATAGAAACTTTGAAAAACATGTAAAATTGGATCATCATGCCATAGACAAGTACTTAATAGTAAATAACTTGTATAACATGTTCCTGGGATTTTCTGAATATTTTAAACACAGACAATAGTTCTCTATCTACATCTACGTGTTTATCTGCATTTATATCTATGAATGTATATACATATATATTTGCATGTATGTAACATCTTTGCCTATATGGTATCTGTACCAGTATTAGAGTCTAGAGCTAGAGCATATCAGTAACTGTATCTATATCCTATTGTACCTTTTCTTATCTATATCTTAATCATATATATTTTTGTATCTGTATGTGTACAAATTACTGATATTCATATTACATATCTATGTCTAGATCTAGAATGGGACCAGTATTCAACACTCTTAAAGAAAAGAAATTTCAACCCAGAATTTCATATCCAGCCAAACTAAGTTTCATAAGTGAAGGAGAAACAAAATCCTTTACAGACAAATAAATGCTGAGCGATTTTGTAAACTCCAGGCCTGCCTTACAGGAGCTCCTGAAGGAAGCACTAAACTTGGAAAGGAACAAGCAGTACTATTCACTGCAAAAACATACCAAATTGTAAAGAACATCAACACTATGAAGAAACTGCATCAACTAATGTGCAAAATAACCAGCTAGCATCATAATAAGGGGATCAAATTCATACATAATAATATTAACCTTAAATGTAAGTGGACTAAAGGCTCCAGTCAAAAGGCACAGACTAGCAAAGAGGATAAAGTGTCAACACTCATTGCTGTGCTCTATTCAGGGGACCCATCTCATGTGCAAAGACACACATAGGCTCAAAAGAAAGGGATGGAGGAATATTTATCAAGCAAATGGAAAGCAAAAAAAAAAAAAAAAAAAAAAAAAAGCAGGAGTTGCAATCCTAGTCTCTGATAAAACTGACTTTAAATCAACAAAGATCTAGAGACAAGGGCATTACATAATGGTAAAAGGAACAACGCAAGAAGAAGAGCTATACTTAGGATAGTATCCTAAGTATATATGCACCCAGTACAGGAGCACCCAGATTCATAAAACAATTTCGTAGAGACCTACAATGAGACTTAGAATCCCACACAGTAATGGTGGGAGACTTTAACATCCCATTGTCAATGTTAGACAGAACAGTGAGACAGAAAATTAGCAAGGATATTCAGGACTTGAACTCCGCTCTGGATCAAGTGGGCCTAATAGGCACGTACAGAACTCTACACCCCAAATCAACAGAATATACATTCCTGTCAGCACTTCATCTCAATTATTCTAAAACTGACCACATAATTGGAACTAAAACACTCCAAATGCAAATGAATGGAAGTCATAACAAACAGTCTCTCAGACCACAGTGCAATCAAATTAGAACTCCGGATTATAAATCATTCTACTATAAAGACACATGCATACATCTATTTATTACAGCACTATTCACAATAGCAAAGACTTGTAATCAACCCAAATGTCCATCAATGATAGACTGGATAAAGAAAATGTGGCACATATACACCATGGAATACTATGCAGCCATAAAAAGGATGAGGTCATGTCCTTTGTAGGCACATAGATGAAGCTGGAAGCCATTAAGTTCTTAGCAAACTAACAAAGGAACAGAAAACCAAACACCACATGTTCCCACTCATCATTGGGAGTTGAACTATGAGAACACATGGTCACAGGGTGGGGAACATCACAGACCGGGGCCTGTGGTGGGGGTGGAGGGCAAGGGGTGGGTTACTAGTAAGAGAAATATATAATCTAGATGATGGACTAATGGGTCCAGCAAACCACAATATCATGTCTATACCTGTGTAACAAGCCTGCACGTTCTACACATGTACCCCAGAATATAGAGTATATATATAAAAAAGATCTTTCAGTACATTGCTCTAAAATATAGGAACCATTTTATTTTATTTAGCTGCAGAATATTTTCTATGCCTAAAATTGTCAACAATAATTCCTCTATATCGTCCACTATCCAATTATAAATGTCAAAATGATATTTTCACAATTTACTAACTCACACAAGGTCTATGCACTGCAATCAGTTACTTTGTCTTTTACATTTCTTTTAACTGATAGAGATTTCGTATCCCTTCATGGACATTCATGTTGAAAAAACTGCTCTTTTTACTCTACATGAGAGTGGGTTTTAGAATTGAAATATGTAGTTGTCAAGTTATTTTAGAAGGAAAGTGAGTATTTTCCATAATGCACAGTCTTAGGTTACTAACTCCTTAGGAGCAAATGCTGTGTGACTTGGTAGTGATCTACCAGGAAGGAAGGCTGCTGGGTAAATTTGGCCAGCTTGTGTGACAGCTCTCTGGACTCAGTATATCTCAGTTTTATCTGCTTTTAACAGTGTTTTATTCTGAAGACAGGTTCTGACTCTGTTGCCCACGCTGGAATGCTGTGATGCAATCATAGCTCGAAGCAGCCTTGAACTTCTGGGCTCTAGCAATCTTCCCACATCAGCCTTATATTATCTAGTACCTGGCAGAGATACAGATCTGATGAGAAACAAAGATAAAGGGGTGTCAGAAGGTAGCTTTTGTTGCATCATCACACACACGTGTACTCATACACACATGCGTACACACACACAAATAACCAGCTTCCATTTTTTCCTCTTTAACAATCCACAGTTAGCTAAAATTATCAGTTCTATTGAACTCCATGTTGCATATGATGTTTTGAATGCTAGAGACTAAAGAGAGGCCGGAGAGGGACGATCACTTGAGACCGGGAGTTAAAGACGAGCTTGGGCATCATAGTGAGACCTCGTTTTTACGAAAAAAAAAAAAAAAAAAAAAAAAAAAAGAAAGAAAGAAAAAATAATCAGTCATGTGTGGTGCCTGACTCCTGTAATTCTAGCTATTTGGAAGGCTGAGACAGGAGGATGGCTTGAGCCCAGGAGTTGGATGCTGCAGTGAGCTCTGATAGTGTCACTGCACTCCAGCCTGGGTGACAGATCCTATCTCTAAAAAACAAGATGTCTAAAGAAAAACTAATCTAATCCATACAGTTATAAATAGCTGGCTATCGTACTTATGTTAGCGTAAATATGCTAATTTTAAGAAGAGGTGTGTCAGTGTAACTGTGAGTGTGTGTGTATGCATGATATAAATCCGGACTTCTAAACAAGTGTCAGGGATGATGAACTATTAGTAGTAGAAGATCATTAGAATCTGTTACACAGGGTGCACTAGAGGATTTTGCAAATGATTAATTCTGTATAATTTAAAATGTTACTTGCTTCATGCAGATATTTCGCAAGGGTGCATGTCTCTTACAAAACAAGATTTACTGATATTGATGCTGTTGACACTGAGGCTAGATAATGCTTTGTTGTAGTTGACTGTCCTGTGCTTTGTATGATGCTGAATGGTATTGCTGGAATTTAGTTTTTAGGTGCTCGTAGTACACACATCCCTGTGTTTTAAAAATATATAAATTTAATGGGCACAAATGTCATTTTGTTACATGGACATATTGCATAGTGAAGAAATCTGAGTTTTTAGTGTAACCACCACCCAAATAACATACACTGTATCGGTTAGGTAATCTCCCAATCCTCACCATCCTATCACCCTTCCACCCTGCCATCCTTTTGATTCTCCAGTGTCTGTTATTCTACTCTCTGTGTCCATGTGTACACACTATTTAGCTCCCACTTTTGAATGAGGATGTGTGTTGTTTTACTTTCTGTTTACAGGTTGTTTCACTGAAGATAATGGTCTCCAGTTCCATACATGTTCCTGCAAAAGACATGGTTTTGTTCTTTTTATGATTGAATTATATTTCAATATGCATATATACCACATTTTCTTCATTCATTTATCTATTGATAGATGCCTAGTTGAATTCCATATGTTTGCTTTTGTGAATAGTGGTGTGTTAAACAGGTATCCGTTTGACACAGCAATTTCTTTTTATTTGGATAGATATCCAGCCGTTCTATTTTTAGTTCTTTGAGGAATTTCCACACCTTTTTTCATAAAACGTATACTAATTTACATTCCCATCAACAGTCTATAATGATTCTCTTTTCTCTGCATCCCCCCTAGTCTTTTTTTTTTTTTTTTTGAGTTTGACATCCACAAATGTTTCCTGACATTTTCAGATATCCCTGGAGAGTAAAATCCATCCCAGTTAAAAAGCTCTGTTATGAAAGGAGTTGTACTTATTCCAAGTTTTACATGGGGAATTTCATTCATTTTGGGACTCTAGTAGCCGTGACATGTATGCTGGGCAGAAATAGATAAGATAAACTGTAAAGTGTGCAGTGAGAGATAGTAAGCACATTATTTTGGAAGATGTTTTTCATAACCATAGTGGACTTTATGAATTCTATCAATTGTAATGATAATTGGGTTGATGTTTGGGGACCATCAATATAATGTAGTTTATCTGAAAGGAAGTGGCATTGATTTCTATAAGTGAGAACTTATGAGAAAACAAAGACAGAAAATAAAGAAAATCTTCAATATGCATCTTACAGAAAAAAGCGCAGAAAGAAATTCAGCTATTTTATCTAAAATTGGGCAAAATCATGTTCCAAATGAAAGCTCAGTAGATAGGAGAACAGTATTTGAACATTTGATGTGAAGAATGAGATTTACTCTTCCACAGATATGAACACACTGATGAGAGCTGGTGGTTATTAGAACTTATTAATATCAGTTCGAATACCAGAAATGTGCTGCACAGAAAATTAAATTTAAGACTCATTGAAAATGGTATTATATCTTCTGAACAATTACATTGATTAAAATTAGATTCTCCAACAAAATAAAAAATTTTAATATTCTGTGAGTGAATGAGATGAATTTATGTGGAAAGTGTATTTCTTAAAAATCTATTATAACCTCAGAGATTCAGAATTAATGTCACCAACTGGGAAGAATGCAATATAACCTTTGCCATCAATAACCCCATAGTAGGTTGTTTTGTATTATCATTTTTAATTTTGATAATAAATGGGTACTTTTTACACCTTTTAGAATAAAAGAATATATGCAAAACAGTTATTTTTATTCCAATGTTAATAAATAGCAATAAGCCTCATTTCATTTGAAGTGCCAACTTCCACTCCATATGAAATTTCTAAAAGTCTGGGAGATACACATCAACTAGTTAAAAATATTTTAATTCTATAAAATTGTGTAATGCAGTGAATCCTGTTCTTTTCCCATGCACATTTATTTAATATTTATATTTGATACAAGGGATCTGTATTATTGTCACTAAACCACTTGTAAACCTAAGTGTTTTACTTCTCCTTAGGTATACTTTTAAAAATTTGGTTATATTTTGGAAATGTTGATGCCATGTCTAAAATATTCCAATTAAGTAATGGGGTGGGTTTACAATAAATTTTTGCTCTATAAGGAAATAAGTCAATAAATTAGGCTCCAGCCAATTACAGGAGAAAATGAAAAGTTATGTATTATTGCACACAGTGTTTAAGGTATGTATGCAGACTGCCTCCAAACACAGTTTGGTTGTAGTTGTGCTCCACATTTTTGGTGGATGCAGTTTTGAACATGTGCAGAGAGAATATATTCTGACCTCATTCTTCAATGTGATACAAATGTGTAGAAATGGCAGGGTCATTTTCTTTTGTATGATGATAAAATGACTGTTTGAAGTAAATGCATCCAGCCATACATCCAAAGGTTGCATTTTCTCAATTCCCAATTCTAAGTGTGTGTGTGTGTGTGTGTGTGTGTGTTTCAGAGAGAGAGAGAGAGACAGACAGAGAGAGAGAGAGAGAGAGAGAGAGAGAGAGAGAGAGAGAGAGAATCTAGTACATTTTTCTTGTTCTACTTTGCCTAGGCTTCACATTTTAGTGATTGAAACTAAAATACTTTGATTCTCACTCTAATTTTACAAATAAAATCTAGTTTACTGTTAAGGATTTAACTGTGTTACTGATTGAATTGCGTTCCCCAGAAAAATATATTGAAATTCTAATGCCCAGCATCTCAGAATGTGATGTTATTTTGAAATAAGTTACTTGCAGATATAATTATAATGAGGTGATTAAGGGGGCCCCCATTCCATGTAACTGGTGTCTTAACCACTGTGTGAAAACACAGACACTCATTAGGTGAAGATGGCCATCTGATGATGGAAGCAGAGGTTGGCATGATGCAACTACAAAAAGGGAATGCCAAGGATTGCTGACAACCCCCTGGATTTAGAAGAGAGAGGAAAGCATCCTCACCAAGAACCCTCAGGGGGAACATGGCCAACAGCTTGATTTTGGACTTCTAGACTCCAGAACTTTGAGAGAATATATTCCCATTTCCTGGAATATAAATGGGAATTATATGACTCTTTTTGATAGCAACTCTAGGAAACTCATACAGCAAGACACAAGAAAAATCCTTTATTAAAATTCATTTTTTCATTTAAAAATGTTTGATTGACAAAGACTGTATATAACGGAAATGTCTAATGTAATGACTGGATATATGGATACCTTGCATAATGATGATTGCAATCGAATTAATGAACACCTCGCTCATTGACTATGTGACACATAACGGATAGACCTAAAGTTATGCAGCCGGCTTGGGACAGAGCTGGGTTTGAATGGCACATTCCTCACCCAGCCACACGTATTTTCCATAATCACTTTCACATGGTCCTGAGGATTTTAGAGATTCCACTGCTCCAAGTCACTACATCAACATATTTTGGAGTGAGGGTCCCATATTTCATTGCAGACATCTGAAGATCAACAGTGAAGATTCTCTTCCCTCAATTTTAAAATGAGTGAGTTGGAGCGATCTCCAGGGCCTTTCTCAGGTGTGTGATTTGAGATCAATGATCATTGTAATTAAGACTCTTGACTTGAATACTGCTTATTTTAAATCATGATTAGGGATACAAAATGATCTGTGAGTTTTCTAAACAAAATTTATTATGACCTCCTGAAGTGTTGGATATGAATTCTCAAGAGGGGCTTTGCTACTAGAAATGGTGTAATTTAAAACCCATCCACAAGCATTTACACAATCAAAGACATATAGATCCTCTGAAGTTGGTTGGTTTCCTATAAGCACAGTGTGTTATTTATGGTAAACAGTTGAAATTGCACTGAAGTTAAACTTGGTTGTGGAGAGTACACTTCATTGTATTCAATTTTTGCCCTTCAGTTTCTTCTGTGTCTGACTCTAAGGAAATAGGAACTGCAACGTTGGGTATCTCCAGTGTATTTTCTTTTCTTTTTTTTTTTTTTTAATTATATTTTAAGGTCTGGTGTACATGTGCAGAATGTGCAGCTTTGTTACAACAGGTACACACATGTCATGATGGTTTGTTGCACCCATCAACCCATCATCTACATAAGATATTTCTCCTAATGCTATCCCTCCCCTATCCCACAGCTCTAGGACAGGCCCTGGTATGTGATGTTCCCCTCCCTCTGTCCATGTGTTCTCATTGTTCAACTCCCACTTATAAGTGAGAACACGCGGTGTTTGGTTTTCTGTTCCTGTGTTAATTTGCAGAGAATGATGCTTTCCAACTTCATCCATGTCCCTGCAAAGGACATGAACTCCTCCTTTTTATGGCTGTGTAGTATTCAGTGGTGTGTATGTGCCACATTTTATTTATCCAGTCTATCATTGATCAGTATTTGGGTTGGTTCCAACTCTTTGCTATTGTGAACCATGCCTCAGTAGCATACGTGTGCATATGTCTTTATAATAGAATTATAATAGAATTATAATCCTTTGGGTATATACCCAGTAATGGGATTGGTGGGTTAAATGCTATTTCTCATTCTAGATCATTGAGAATGACCACACTGTCTTCCACAATGTTTGAGCTAATTTACAGTCCCACCAAGAGTGTAAAAGCATTCCTATTTCTCCACATCTTCTCCAGCATCTTTTGTTACTGGAATTTTTTTTTTTTTTTTTTTTTTTTGAGATGGAATCTCATTCTGTTGCCCAGGCTGCAGTGCACTGGCTTGATCTCAGCTCACTGCAAGCTCCACCTCCTGGGTTCACGCCATTCTCCTGCCTCAGCCTCTTGAGTAGCTGGGATTACAGACACCCGCCACCATGCGTGGCTAAATTTTTTTGTATTTTTGGAAGACATGGGGTTTCACCATATTAGCCAGGATGGTCTTGATCTCCCGACCTTGTGATCCACCTACCTTGGCCTCCCAAAGTGCTAGAATTACAGGTGTGAGCCAATGCACCCAGCCCTGTTTCCTGACTTTTTAATGATCACCATTCTAATGGGTGTGAGACAGTATCTCATTGTGGTTTTGATTTGCATTTCTCTAATGACCAGTGATGATGAGCTTTTCTTCATGTGTTTGTTGGCTGCATAAATATCTTCTTTTGAGAAGTGTCTGTTCATATCTTTTGCCCACTTTTTGAAGGGATTTTTTCTTGTAAATATGTTTAA
Source organism: Papio anubis (assembly GCF_008728515.1). Lineage (NCBI taxonomy): Eukaryota > Metazoa > Chordata > Mammalia > Primates > Cercopithecidae > Papio > Papio anubis. Next base: position 3,953,762 of record NC_044997.1, read on the forward strand.
GTTCCTTGTAGATTCTCGATATTAGCCCTTTGCCAGATGGAGAGATTGCAAAAATTTTCTCCCATTCTGTAGGTTGGCTTTTCACTCTGATGATAGTTTCTTTTGCTATGCAGAAGCTCTTTAGTTTAATTACATTCCATTTGTCAATTTCGGCTTTTGTTGCCATTGCTTTTGGTGTTTTATTTATGAAGCTTTTGCCCATGCCTATGTCCTGAATGGTATTGCCTAGGTTTTCTTCTAGGGGTTTTTACTGTTTTAGTTCTTATGTTTAAATCTTTAATCCATCCTGAGTTAATTTTTGTATAAGGTGTAAAGATGGGGTCCAGTTTCAGTTTTCTGCATATAGCTTGACAGTTTTCTCAACACCAATTATTAAATAGGAAATCTTTTCCCCATTGCTTATTTTTGTCAGGCTTGTCAAAGATCAGATGGTTTTAGATGTCTGGTGTTAATTCTGAGGCCTCTGTTCTTTTCCATGGTTCTTTATATCTGTTTTGGTACCAGTACCACGCTGTTTTGGAGGCATCACACTACCTGACTTCAAACTATACTACAAGGCTACAGTAATCCAGTGTATTTTCAGCTTCAAACTTGTGAATTGTAAACCATTAAGCAAATGAACAAACATTACATCTTTCCCCACTCTTGTATGGTCATAGAGTTTTGTTATGCATGCCTTTTGCTTTTCTTATCTTGGAGGAGGTCTTTCTTAACCCTAGAAAATTAGATTAATGCATTTTGTGTAAGCTTATATTTGATGTGAATGTCAGAACTTTTTGAAACTTAGCTGTGCCTTTAGTACACTGGTCACTGAGTGCCTGTTGCCTAGCAGGCACTTGGCTGCCCAGTGAAGATACGCGAGGAAGAGACATGAACTCCCTTCTGTAATGTGTGCTCTGCTGGAGGATAAAGACACTGCTCAAGCAATAGCATACATGCATCTAACACTGTGACTCTAATCAGAGTGGCACAGCCAATGGGTATGGGGCTAAGAGAACATTAGAACTCGTGGGAACAGGAATGCTGTCAGGGTCCGTGAAAGGTCTTCCCAATGAAGGGGGACGGCAATATGAGAGGAGGTGGAAATAACTGAAAGAAATGGTGGTAGAGATGATTCAGGGATGATCGTATTGGAGGGTGACGTCTTTGAAGGTTAAAAGAAGTAGAGTTTGAGCTGCAGTTGCAAACCCTCAGTCATGCATTGTAATAGTAAAAGTTGACTCATGGTTTCCAAGTTTGTCTGATAACTGCATCCACAAATCCCTGGGTTGTGGGGTTAATTCCCATCCATTCTACTGTTGAATTTCTCAGAATGATAATCTTCAGTACATTGTTACTGGAAGGAGGGGCTAAACCAAATGTCTTCATTGCTTTTGAAGCAGATTTTGTAGTGTTTCTCAAACCTGAGCATCAGAATCTCCTTGTGGGCTTATTAAAGGCAAATTGCTGGGATCCATCCCAGGAGTTTCTGAGTCAATACATCTGAGATGGGACCCATAATTCCCCAGTTCAAGTTGCTGCTATGCTGCTACTTGACTTCGGATCATCCTTTTAGAACTACTGCATTAGGGTATTTCTAGGTTATATGTACACATATGACCTACATAAATTCTGAGCTCAACATTCTGTTTTATTCCTTCCTGTTTGGAAGCCAGCGTCCATAGCTCTGCATCTCATTATTTGCTTTTTGTCATCTACTGTTGTGCTCTACTGATTTATAAGTTATCTTTATATTTTCAGTTTCCCATTCAATTCAAGCCAAAGCATATTTATTGGGCATCAACCATGTGCTATGAACTGTGAGGGACTTTAATAACAACAACTATAAAAACTCATTGACATGCTGGGCATTATTTATTTCCCCATGGCCTGCAAATGCTCAGCTCATAATTCAAAACACTACGGCGAATTGAAGGCAGCAGGTTGTTTCTCATTTCAGAGATCCACAGGCATATGGCTTCTCAAAGGAAGGTGTGGTAATTCCAGGCTGCATGTAGCTATTCTTCCTTTAAAGACGGAGAGACCACGCATAGAACATCTTTTATGCATTCTTCATTTATACATTTGATAACTATGTACTCACATCTTAAACTTTGAGAAAGTCATCATACCAGATACCGTCAGTCATAGAAACAGAGATAAGAATCAACCTCTGATCCCAGGGAAGGCAGACTCTTAGTAAAGAAGACAAAACAATAATTGAAAATACCCATGCTACAAGGCATGCACATCATACATTCCATAAGTGAGTGAAAACACACCTTGGCAGCACAGAATCTTGTTTTCCATTTGTGTCACTTAGGACAGAGCATTAGTTATCTATTGCTGCATAAAAAATTCCTCTAAAATGTAGGTGAAAACTGCAAACATTTATTCTCTCATACATTTCTGTACTTCAGGGATTCAAGAGCAATGTAGCTGGCCGGTTCTAGCTCAGGGTCTCTCATCATGTAGCAATCAAGTTGTAGAACAGGCTTGCAGTTTTATGATGGTGTTGGAGAATCTCCCTTATGTGTCACTGGGAAGGAGGCCTCAGTTCTTGGCCACACTGGCTTCTCTCTAGAGTTACACATGTGATCTTAACACCTGGCTTTTCGGAAAGTGGGGAGAGAAAGAAAGAGGCTGAAAGGGAGTCTAATAGGAAGGCCACACACTCTTAGAACTTGATCTTGGAGGTGACACCTTGTCACTTTTGCACTAGATTTGGAGGTGAAACCTTATCACCTTGGAAGGTGTTAATAGTAGGTGTCAATTGGCCATCTTGGAAGCTAGACTATCACAGAAGCTCTTCCAAAGGAGGTGACTTATGAGCTGCATAGAATTTTGTCATAAGGACAGAGGAGAAAGGGTGAACAAACATGTAGGTACAGTAAGTGTTGAGGAATGGGGTGTGTTCTGTTGAGTGTTATCTCAAGGGCATGTTGAGCTTCTGTGATGAAACTGAAATCAGATAATTTCAGGTGGTGCAACTTGTGGTAAGCCATGGATGTTATTCTGCAAGCAATGGTGGAATCATAGCTGGACATTACAGAGTTAAGGAATATAAGTTTCATGATAGTACAGGTAGGGATAGAAGACAGAAGATTAGTAGTGCAAGTTCAGATCTAGTGATAGATTCAACTGTGTTAGAGATTGAGGAAATAGGGAAGGCATGACGCTCTGCAGAGGCATTGGAAGGATGGTACTGATAGAAATTTGCCAACTATTGGAGGCCAAGACAAGACATAACCATCCTAAGTTGCAGTTATAGGTAAAACTGTCCAGTTAAGAAAAGAGAGAGAGTTCAGAGGTAAGTGAAGGTCAAAATTATTAGATGCTTTGGAGATCCATGGGACTGACAGATATGTTATTTATTACTTTCTTGATAATTATAAGGTAATTAGTAGGCTTTTAGAGATTATTGATTTTCCATATTTTCTTGTTTGGATGCATTTTTTTTTTAAACCTGAAATTGGCATTTCTTTTTTTACCCGAAACATGTCCATTATCAAGACATTTTCAGCGAGGCATGGTGGCCGAAGTAGGAGGATAGTTCAGAAGTTGGAGACCTGCCTGAGCAACATGGCAAAATACGTTTCTACAAAATATACAAAAATTAGCCAGGCGTGGTTGTATAGTAGTCCCAGCTACGTGCTGGGTTGAGATTGGAGGATCACTTGAGCCTGGAAGGCAGAGGCTGCAGTGAGCCCAGATCATACTACTGCACTCCAGTTTGGGTGACAGAGCAAGACCCTGTCTCCAAACAAAACAAAACACAAAAACAAAAACAAAAAACACCTTTTCAGTCATTGTAACCTAATTATAATTCTAAGACCTATATCTCTGTCCTGACCTCAAGAGCAGGTACACTTATTGAGAAACATTTATTTAATTATTCCCACTTCTCTTACACCTTTCTTTTTCACAACAGGCAGAATCCCCTCAGTTGTCCACCTGACCACCGGATGGGCTGATCCCTCAAGAAACCTATACCCTCCTAGGAGATTCTCCATAGGCCCTGACTTTTTTATTTCCCTGCTTTAGGTAAATTTTTCCTTCCTCTCATTCTATTGTCCTATTTTTCTTCCACGGCCTAATAATTGAACTGACTTTTCTGACTGTCTGTTTCTCCTGCCTTTGCAGTTATTGTCACTCCCGAAATGTGATCCTTGAGTCACTTCTCTTCCTTCTGTACTGTCCTATGTAGCTTTACATCTACTCATTGTTTGATGATAATTTTCTCTGGAGAGACCCCAGGGGCCTATGCCTTCTGCTCTAACTTCCCCTCCAAGTTTCCTCCTGCCCTTATAGCTCTGCTTTGAACAACATTGCTTATATGCTCTGCCCAAAACTCAATTCAGTTTTTCTAAAATTGTCTCATCATCTTCCCAAGCTTAGCCTGCTCCCTGCTCATAGCATCTCCTCTCAGTCCCTAATCTTGAATTTGAATCCCATCTCTTTCCTGTCCCCAGTGTAAATCATGTTCAGAAATAACAAGTCCTACCATTTCTTCTTCTGTGATACATCTCTACTTTCCTTGGTTATCTGCTCACTTTAAGTGTTAGTATTTTAATCATATTCTGGGTATGATTTGTACACTCTCCAATCTATTTTTAAAGCTATTCTTTCTTCATCTTCCTATATAATTGATTGTGTAAGACTGTCTCATTCAAAATTCATCAACAAGTGTCCACTGTGCTCCACCATCTGCCCCATCTCCATCGTCACAACGACAGTCATCATTTCTTTCCTCCAGATGGTATACTTCATGTTCCATCCAACCTGAGTGTACCTAGGAATCACTGCATTTAACCCTTGGTTTCTCATTCTTTTCAGGCTCTCCTTCAATTTGGAGTACTGTTATTATTCCATCTTGACACACCTTATTCATTACTGAGAGCTAAAATGCTGTTTCTTGCACTTCTCCCAGTTTCCTCATTCTGCAAAACTAACTTACTGATTCCTTTCTCATCAGGGACCATTGCTTTCCAAAATCCTACAAGGTGGGTCCATGACATCTGCTAGAGAAAGGGACAGAATGGAGCAATAAAATTATCATGGGCACTAACATACTGGCCTCTGGGAGTAGGAAGACTAATACTTCTCAGGAAAGAAGGAAACGAGTCTTGGTGAGGACTGTGTTACCTCAGTATTTCCCAGAAGCTCCAACAGTGGAGACTTCTCTGGGACCTTCATCCCATCTGCTTCTAATGAGCTTCCTGCCTGTGAAGCTCCATGCGGCACGTCACATCTGGTGATGCATACGGCACCATTTGCGAACATGTGTGAATATGTCCTGGCATGTCCGTGCCTCCTAATGTGCACATGTGGCATTTACCCAGCATGCATACGTTGATGTAAGAATGTATTTTCTTCCTTTCCACAATGAACTGCCACAGAATGGTTAAAGTTTTTGAAGGCTGAAAAGGATGTTGTAGCTTGAATATGCACAAATATGTTTTTATTGCAGCAACCATTTGAAATAGCTCTGAAAACCATTCTTTTCCCAATTCCTACTTCCCCCAGAAATTTGACTCTTTATCCAGTTTTCCAGTTTGTGTCTTTTAATTGGGGCATTTAGCCTGTTTACATTTGAGGTTAATAATGTTGTGTGTGAATTTGATCCTATCATTATGATGTTAGCCGGTTATTTTGCACATTAGTTGATGCAGTTTCTTCATAGCGTCGATGGTCTTTACAATTTGGTATGTTTTGGCAGTGGCTAGTACCGGTTGTTCCTTTCAATGTTTAGTGCTTCCTTCAGGAACTCTTGTAAGGCAGGCCTGGAGGTGACAAAATTGCTCAGCGTCTGCTTGTCTTTAAAGGATTTTCTTTCTCCTTCGCATATGAAGCTTAGTTTGCTATTGTGAATAGTGCCGCAATAAACATACGTGTGCATGTGTCTTTATAGCAGCATGATTTATCATCCTTTGGGTATATACCCAGTAATGGGATGGCTGGGTCATATGGTACATCTAGTTCTAGATCCTTGAGGAATCGCCATACTGTTTTCCATAATGGTTGAATCAACCCAAATGTCCATCAGTGACAGACTGGATTAAGAAAATGTGGCACATATACACCATGGAGTACTATGCAGCCATAAAAAAAGATGAGTTTGTGTCCTTTGTAGGGACATGGATGCAGCTGGAAACCATCATTCTTGGCAAACTATCACAAGAACAGAAAACCAAATACCGCATGTTCTTACTCATAGGTGGGAACTGAACAATGAGATCACTTGGACTGGGGAAGGGGAACATCACACACCGGGGCCTATCATGGAGAGAGGGGAGGGGATAGGGATTGCATTGGGAGTAATACCTGATGTAAATGACGAGTTGATGGGTGCTGATGAGTTGATGGGTGCAGCACAGCAACATGACACAAGTATACATATGTAACAAACCTGCACGTTATGCACATGTACCCTAGAACTTAAAGTATAATAATAATAAAAAATAAATAAATAAATTTTTTTAAAAAAAGAAGCTTAGTTTGGCTGGATATGAAATTCTGGGTTGAAAATTCTTTTCTCTAAAACTGTTCAATATTGGCTCCCACTGTTTTCTGGCTTGTAGGGTTTCTGAAGAGAGATCCATTTTTAGTCTGATGGGCTTCCCTTTGTGGGTAACCCGAACTTTCTGGCTGCCCGTAACATTTTTCCTTCATTTCAACCTTGTGAATCTAACGATTATGTATCTTGGGGTGTCCTTTGAGGTGATCTTTATATTTCCTGAATTTGGATATTTGCCTGTCTTGCTAGGTTAGGGAAGTTCTCCTGGATCATATTCTGAAGAGTGTTTTCCAACTTGGTTCCATTCTCCCTGTCACTTTCAGTTATACCAGTCAAACATAGGTTTGCTCTTTTCACATAGTCCTATCTCATGTGCAGAAATACACATAGGCTCAAAATAAAAAGATGGAAGACTATTTACCAAGCAAAGGGAAAGCCGGGAAAAAAAAAAAAAAAAGAAAGAAAAAAGAAACAAAAAAGACTGAGGGCTTGCAATCCTTGTCTCTGATAAAACAGATTTTAACCAACAAAGATCAAAGAAGACAAAGAAGCGCATTACATAATGGTAAAGGGATCAACCCAACAAAAATAGCTAACTATACTAAATATATATTCACTCAACACAGGACCACCCAGATTCATAAAGCAAGTACTTAGACACCTACAAAGAGACTCAGACTCCCACACAATAATAATAGGAGACTTTAACATCCCACTGTAAATATTAGACAGATCAATGAGACAGAAAACAAGGATATTAGGACTTTAACTCAACTCTGAATGAAGTGGACCTAGTAGACATCTACAGAACTTTCCACCCTAAATCAACAGTATATACATTCTTCTCAGCACCACATCACACTTATTAGAAAATAGACCACATAATTGGAAGTAAAAAACTCCTCAGCAAATGAAAAAGAATGGAAATCATAACAAATAGTCTGTCAGACCAGAGTGCGATCAAATTAGATTCAAGATTAAGAAACTTACTCAAAACTGCACAACTGCATGGAAACTGAACAACCTGCTCCTGAATGACTACTGGGTACATACTAAAAAGAAGGTAGAAATAAAGATGTTCTTTTGAAACCATTGAGAACAAACACACAACATATTAGAATCTCTGGGACCCAGCAAAAGCAATGTTTAGGTGGAAATTTATAGCACTAAATGTCCATGGAGAAAGTGGGGAAGATCTAAAATTGACACACTAGCATCACAGTTGAAAGAACTGAAGAAGCAAGAGGGAACAAATTCCAAAGCTAGCAGTAAACAAGAAACAACTAAGATTGGAGCAGAACTGGTGGAGATAGAGACAGAAAAACCCTCAAAAAATCAGTGAATCCAGGAGCTGGTTTTCTGAAAATATTAACAAAATAGGTGGACCACTAGCAAGACTAACAAAGAAGAAAAGTCAGAAGAATTAAATAGACAAAATAAAAAAGTATACATGGCATATCACCACTGATCCCACAGAAACACAACTACCATCAGAGAATATTATAAACACCTCTATGCAAATAAGCTAGGAAATCTAGAAGAAATGGATAAATTCCTGGATGCATACAACTTCCCAGGACTAAACCAGGAAGAAGTCAAATCCCTTAATAGACCAATAATGAGTTCTGAAATTGAGGCTGTAATTAATAGCCTACCAACTAAAAAAAGCACAGGACTAGAAAGAGCCACAGCTGAATTCTGCCTGAGGTACAAACAATAGCTGGTACCATTCCTTCTGAAACTATTCCAAACAATGGAAAAAGAAGGAACCCTTCTTAACTAATTTTATGAAGCTAGCATCATCCTGATACTAAAACCTGGCGGAGACACAACAGAAAAATAAAATTTCAGGCAAATATCCCTGATGAACATTGATGTGAAAGTCTTCAGTAAAATACTGGCAAACCGAATCCAGCAGCACATCAAAAAGTTTATACACCATGATCAAATCAACTTCATCAATGGGATGGAAGACTGAATCAACATATGAAAATCAATAAATGTTATCCATTACATAAACAGAATGAAAAAAAGCCACATGATTATCTAAATAGATGCAGAAAAGGCGTTCAAAAACATTCAACACCCCTTCATGCTAAAAATTCTTAATAAAGTAGGTATTGATGGAATATATCTCTAATAAGAGCTATTTGTGACAAAGCCATAGTAAATATCATACTAACTGGGCACAAGCTGGAAGCATTCCCTTTGAAAACTGGCACAAGACAAGGATGCACTTTGTCACCACTCCTATTCAACATAGTATTGGACGTTCTGGCCAGGGCAATCGGGCAAGAGAAAGAAATAGAGTGTATTCAAATAGGAAGAGAGCAGTCAAATTGTCTCTTTACAGATGACATGGGAGTGTATTTAGAAAACCCCATTGTCTCAGTCCCAAAACCTCCTTAAGCTGTTAAGCAACTTTAGCAAAGTCTCAGGATAAAAAATCAAGGCAGAAAAATCACAAGCATTCCTATACCCCAATAATAGACAAACAGAGAACTATAGCATGAGTTAACTTCCATTCACAATTGCTACAAAGAGAATAAAATACCTAGGAATATGACTTAAAAGGGATGTGAAGGACCTCTTCAAGGAGAGCTACAAACCACTGTTGAAGGAAATAAGAGAGGACACAAACAATTGGAAAAACATTGCGTGCTCATGGATTGGAAGAATCAATATTGTGAAAATGGCCATACTGCCCAAAGTAATTTATAGAATCAATGCTATCCCCATCAAGCTACTCTGACTTTCTTCACAGAATTAGACAAAACTACCTTACATTTCGTATGGAACCAAAAAAGAACTTGTATAGCTAAGACCATCGTAAGCAAAATGAACAAAGCCAGAGGCATCATGTTAACTGACTTCAAACTATACTACAAGACCCCAGGAACCAAAACAGCATGGTACTGGCACCAAAACAGATACATATATATATATTTCGTGGGGATCATTGAAAAGTCAGGAAACCATAAATACTGGAGAGAATTTGTAGAAATAGGAGTGCTTTTTAAAATTATTATTATTATTTTATTATTATTATACTTTAAGTTCTAGGGTACATGTGCATAACGTGCAGGTTTGTTACATATGTATACTTGTGCCATGTTGCTGTGCTGCACCCATCGACTCGTCAGCAACCATCAACTCGTCATTTACATCAGGTATAACTCCCAATGAAATTCCTCCCCCCTCCTCCCTCCCCATGATAGGCCCCGGTGTGTGATGTTCTCCTTCCCGAGTCCAAGTTATCTCTTGTTCAGTTCCCAACTATGAGTGAGAACATCCTTTGTAGGGATATGGATGCAGCAGGGGTGCTTTTACACTGCTGTTGGTAGTATAAATTAGTATAACCATTGTGAAAGACAGTGTAGCAATTTCTCAGGGATCTAGAACCAGAAATACTGTTTGACCCAGCCATCCCATTACTGTGTACATACCCAAAGGATTATAAATCATTCTACCATAAAGACACATGCACACATATATTTATTACAGCAGTATTCACAACAGCAAAGGGAACCAACCCAAATGCCCATGAATGATAAACTGGATAAAGAAAAAGTGGCACATATACACCATGGAATATTATAAAAAGGAATGAGTTCATGTCCTTTGCATGGACATGGATGAAGCTGGAAATCATCATTCTCAGCAAACTAACGCTGGAACAGAACACCAAACACCAAATGTTCCCACTCATAAGTGGGACCTGAGCAATGAGAAGACATGGAGACAGGGAAGATAATATCACACACCAGGACTTGTCACAGGTGGGGAACTAGGGGAGGGATAACATTAGGAGAAATACCTTATGAGCTACCCTCATCCACCTAATAAATCCACCTAACGTGGATGCCTAACCTCAGCTGAGAAGGGTAGGCAGTGCCCCTGGGCGATGCTGGCTTTCTGAGAAGGCCTATGCTCTCCTGCACATTGGTCCAAAGCTGACCAACTTTCTGGGTAGAGTTCCTTTACATTCTGCAGAAAACCCTTCTGTGGTGCATTTGTTCTTATATCATATATATGCACAGAAGAATGGAATTATTTAGCATTGAGTTAGCTGTAATTAAGTCCTCTAAATTGACTACTATTTTATTCGGTATATTTTCTTCTCAATTACTTGGAAAATTTAAAACTTCCTTGGGGAATGCTTAGTCTTTCACTTGTCTTTTTAGTGGTAATTGATTGGCTTCTTCAAATTATGGTATTCTGGGAAGAAGATTAACAAATAAAATCTGGCAAAGCAATAGGCAAATGCTGTCTGGTAAATGAATAGAAGAACACACTATGTCCAGGGATATGTGTCTTCACTAATTTCTTACCTTTCAAAAGTTGAAGATTCATAATCAAAGTAAATTTTAAAACGGAAAACTTGCCAAGTAGAGATTTTAAAGTTCATAAAAGTTTTTTTGATCACTTTTATTGTGAGTATTTGTATTTAGCCTTTTATAATCATTAGTTAAAAATGTCAACTATTTAATTATTTTGATAAGATATCATAGGTTGCAACTTTCAATGTTTAAGCCAGATACTTACTTAAAAATCAGTGAATGAACTTAGAAGGGCAAATTGTCACTTATTATTTTATATTTGAAATATTAGGTTATAGTTTAAACATTACATTAAAGTGCAGCTAGAATACTGAGCACATTTTGCTGACACTCTGTTTTCAGGTGTTTTTAAAAAATCACTATTTATATGGTTAAGTCTTAGAATAACTCTCTGAAATGATGTGGGATCAACCATTTAAAAAATAATTAAAAGAGATAAAATAGTATCCCTTTTAATCCCATGAGTTGGGATTCCTTGAATATCTAGCCAGAAAATTACTAATTTTAGGAAACATTCTATTTAATCTCATTATCTTTCAAAGGCAGTGGACTTTTGCAGTAATTTTCAACAGCAATGCCATCTTGTTTTTGTGTTCATTGATCTTATGTCTCAAGAAGAAATTACAATATTACTTTTTTGGTATTTAAAAGGTTAAACTACTTTGGAAAGAAATGTCAAAATGATTTGACTTTTCAGAGCTTAGAAAGCAAACTCTAGCATTAATAGTATTTGCTTTTTTTTTCCTACAAATGTTTTCATCTAGATGCTTATAGATAATCTTTTCAATTGATTTATTTCTGATGTCCTCTTTATTTGGAAATGCAGTCATGCACATATAATGGACACTTTCTAGCAGCCTGATTTCATTCCTCCTGTACATTTATTTACTTGTTTGTTTATTTGTTTATTTATTTATTTATTTGAAATGGAATCTTATTCTGTTGTCAAAATGGAATGCAGGGGTGCGATCTTGGCTCACTGCAATCTCTGCCTCCTGTGTTCAAGTGATTCTCCTGGCTCAGTCTTCTGAGTAGCTGGGACTACAGATGCCTGCAGCATGCGCAGCTAATTTTTGTATTTCTAGTAGAGACGTGATTTCACCATGTTGGCCAGGATAGTCTCGATCTTATGACTTTGTGATCTGCCTGCCTTGGTCTCCCAAAGAGTTGGATTCCAGGTATGGGCCACCTTGCCCAGCTGCTGTTTAATTCTTAACTAGCATTCCAGAGGGAGCAGTCACATTTGTTTTTCCCTACTTTCTACTCCTTCATCACCATGTACATGTCATCAGCTGTAACACCTAATCACAAACTTAATGATGTGAAGAACACTCATTAATAAACATGGTTCTGGAGGCCACTTTCTGAAAATAACCTGATGGAGCTAAGTGTCAGCAGAGCTCCTTCCCTTGGAAGACTCCAAGGGAGAATCTATCTCCTTTTTTTTCCACCTTGGAGGCTACCTGCATTCCTTAGCTGTTGCAGCAGATCCCATCTCTCTGTCTGATTCTGACCCTACGCCTCCCTCTTATAAGTGCCCTTGTAATGCCATGGGGCTTGCCTAGCTAATCCAGGGTCATCTCTTCATCTCAACATCCTTAACTTAATCACATCTGCAAAGTCCCTTTGCCATGAAAGGTCACATATTCACAGACTCTGGGGATTAAGATGTGGACTGCTTTGGGGACAGTGCATTATTCAACCTCAGCATGGTACGATTGTGTGATTCATGCATCTCAGGGGTCATCTCAACTGGCCTCTGCAACATCTTGCTGCCTCTTGACACTTTTCCTGGGATGCCTTCCTCAACATCTTTGACAACACTCTTATTTACTCTTTTTCTCCCTAATGGCTGCTTTTCACTTTACTTTCCTTCTTCCCTTGTCCCTTTCCCTTATCCTTGCTGCATCCCCCTTGAGAATTCCATCCTACATTGAATACTTGATACAAGGTATTTTTGGAATTTTATTATGTGTGACCAAAGACTGATGTCCAGTGAAATGGTCTTAGGTGATTTGTCCTTGAATTCCCTTTTTCTATCCCATTTCATGCCATCCTTGTACATACCCCGTGTCCCAGACATGTTGAAGGATACAGAACCTGTTGGAACTAGCAGTGTTCAGTCACTGTTATTGCTACCTTCCTCCCTTGCCTGACTTTTCTCCCTGCAGCGGAGGTCCTAATGATTCCACATTTACCTGAAGTCATTTCTAAAGGGAGCCTTCCATGACCTGCTCCCACTCTAAAATCATGTATCCAAGAGGGCACAACCATTATAACTTTCTCTCCTCTTTTGTTAACTTAAATGTCTTAGTTTTGTACCAGACTAAAAAAAAAACCTTATTACAGTAAATACCTTATGTTACTATAATCACCATGTCATCTAATGGTATACTGCTATGATTTGAATATCCCCTCCAAAACTTATGTTGAAACCTACTTCCCAGTGTGGCAGTATTAAGAGGTGGGCCTTTAAGAGGTGATTATATCAAAGATTAATGGATTAATGTGTAAAAGGATTCATTGGTTAAGAAGAAGAGAGACCTGAAGTAACACTGAGCCCTTTGGCTATGTGTTAACATGGGCCACTTCAGGAATCAGCAGAGAATCTCACCAGAAGCAGCCCCTTGACCTTGGACTTCTCAGCCCCCAGAACTTTAAGAAATGAATTCATTTTTCTTCATAAATTACTCAATTTCAGATGTTCTCTTATAAGCAGCAGGAAACAGGACTACTAAGATACACCATCAAAAATTAATTATTAAATTAATAATATTACCATAAAATCATAGTAGTTAAATCTATGTTTAGAGATAGTTTCACTCCTTTTTAGTCTAACACTTTTAAATCTATGTATTCATGTTAGTTTCATGGTGTGAACGTCTGTGTGCATAGGTAAAATTATAGTGTAATAGATTACTAAAGTAGTCATGAACCAGTTGAGGGTTCTTTGTACCACCACTAAAATTTATTTACATCCACACACACTTGTTAAAAGTGGTAGAGAGTTTCAGATGTCCTGAACTATACTCATTCCCCACAGGCCTACCCTTATATTTCTGATAGCAGTTGATATACCAGGGAAATTGACAATTAAGTTCCATCCTAAGCAGAGAGATTTAGAGTTGCTGTCACTCAGAGGGAGAGAAGCAAAATATTGGTGCCTCTGAATGCAATATTGTTTTTCCCCAAATAATGCTTTATCTTCATTTTACTTAAAGGAAAAAGCAGGGCAGGGTGGTGGAAATGAACTGATAACCTTGTGTCTGTGGATATAACTCTGCTTCAGGGAAGATACTAAAGGGTAATGATTTGAAAATAGCATCAATAAATGAAAGTTAACGTTAAAAAAAAAAAAAGCTGTCAGTAGTTTAGGCCTTCCAAAAGTCCCGGTGAGAGTGGCTTAACTGGTGTTTATAGCAACTCTGAGACAGTTTTTTCTTTGTACAGTTCTGCTTCTACTTTCTATGTTTATAAACAAGGAACAAATGCATTCAGTGCTAGTTACCTAGAATGAACTTTCATATCCAACATTAAATTTGAATGTTGAATGTTGTATTCATCCATTCTTGCATTGCTAAATGAAATGCTTGAGGCTGGGTAATTTATAAAGGAAAGAGGTTTAATTGGTTCATCGTTCTGCAGGATGTACAGGAAGTATGGTGGCTTTTGTTTCTGGAGAGTCCTCAGCAAAATTACAATCTTGGTGGAAGGTAAAGGGGGAGCAAGCTGTCTCACATGCTCGGAGCAGGAGGAAGAGGGAGAGAGGGTCAAGGTGCTGCACACTTTTAAACAACCAGATCTCATGAGAACTCACTCACTATACATTGGCCCCAAGGGGGACCGATGCTAAACTATTCATGGAAACTCCACCTCCATCATCCAGTCTCCTCCCACCAGGCCCCACCTCCATTAGTTTGGATTACAATTTAACAAAAGATTTGGATAGGGACAAATTTTCACCTTAATTTGTATTTTGGTACAGTTTCATAGGAAAGATTTAGGTTGATGTTCTCTCACATGAAAATTTACTTAGAGCTTTTACTTGCTTGTTACTTGTTTTAAAGCCATTCTAACTGAACCAATTTGCTAAGGGCGTATATTTAATTTTTATTGGCAAAATATGGTAAAGGTACTAAAACGTAGAAAGATCTTACTGCTTTGATAATAATTTATTAGTTGTTTAATTTTAGCACCCACTGCTTGCTAACCATCCTTGTCTTCAGCACCATTAGAAGACAGGAAGGTGTAAGGAAATGTGCCTATGAAAAAACAGATGCTATAGCATCCCACATCACAGTCACATAAGCCATGAATAGGCCGCCTGCTTCTCTGTCTTCTTTTTGAAAGTGAGTTGCACTCTAGCTTTGGTGGTGTCCTTGTAACTTTGGAATGGCCATCTGGTCTTCTCCCCCTCCAACTGCTAGACCTGAGAGATTAGGCTGCAGGTGGCAAATTATCAATATTGATAAAACTAAAAGCAATGACAGCCATATAATATGGCGTGAAATGTATATAGATCAGATTGTGAAATCATGGTCAGCACATACTCATCCAATTCTCAGACCAAGGCACACCATGAAATTCTGACATTTAGGTTTCCCTCCTCTTAGGAATTGCACCAAAATTACCTATGTAAAACTATTCTAAATTTTAACCTACTATCATTTTTAAAAATGACTTACTCATTGTTCTGATACTCATTGGAGCAGGTTGATATGCCAGAAAATTCTAGCCCTATGCAACTGGAGTGATCTTGATGCTAAGACAATATGACCGAAAGCCTTGTTCTTTCTGTTTGGCTATATGAAAATTTTCTAACTTTTGTCAACAAAATATGACTCATTTTCCTCATGATGGTGTTTCAAAATGAGTTGATGGGTATTTTTCAGTTATTAGTGGATACGAGCTCTCTTAGTTCAGCCCTTCAAAAGCTTGTGTTTGATGTTGTAATTTTGCAAATTATCTCAATGAATGCATATATGCATATACACATAATCCCCCATCTAAAAGATCAACATATGCTTAGAATTTATTTTATTTAATTAATTAATTTATTTATGTTGTCACGGTCTTGTTCTGTTGCTCGGGTTGGAGTGTAGGAGTACGATCATAGTACAATCATAGCTCACTGCAGCTTTTGAGCTCCTGGGCTCAGGTGATCTTCCGACCTCACACCTCAGCCTACCCTGAGACCACAGGCATGTTCCAGCACAGCCAACTGATTTAATATCTGTTTTTTGTATGGACGCAGTTCCCATGTTATTCAGGCTGGTCTCAAACTTCTGGCATCTAGTGGTCCTCCGGCTCCAACTTCCTGAGAGTACAGGCTTGAGCCATCATTCCTGGCCACTTGCTATTTCTATATTTTACCTTTAGCATAAGTCCATGAAAGAAATATACTTCTCATAGTTTGTTAAACTGTGCACATGATGATGTTGAAGGATCTGCACGATGGTTATGATGGTTGCTGTCATTGCACTACAGTACTTTTAAAAAATAATTGAAATGTTCATTGCTCATTAGAATAGTTATACAGGCATTTGTTGCTTTAGAATTTGGAAACTTCTTTTTATATTCATGGTTGTATTTTATTCTGCCAGCAGGTTAGGCTGATTCATCCTGTCTCACTTTCCAGTGGTAGTAACAGTTGTGAGGAAGTGAAGTAGTTCTTGGAAAATCACTGTGGTTTTCCCTCCAGGGTTTTCTTGTCCTCTGAGTACAAAATTATCATAATACATGCCATCTTCCCACAAGAAGTTTAGAGTGTGAAAAGTCAATGTATTAACATACATATGGGATCCACATCTACTCAAACCAAAACACACTGAGTCAGGTATCAGAGCTCAGTAGGTGAGCATGATGGTTTTTAATTATTCTAAATTACTTCATATAATCAATATACACTAACTGCCTTTGTTATGATGATAGCCATAATTTTTGGAGTCACAAGCTTTCAACTTTTGTCTAACTAAAAGATGGATATCTGCATTTTATATTAGGTAGTCTGGAAGCCATAGTAGTGTTAGAGAGCACATAGGGAATGTTTTAGTCCATTTGGATTGCTGTAAGGAAATACAATAGACTGTATGACTTATAAACAACAGACATTTATTGCTGAGTTCTGGAGGCTGGGAGTCCAAGATCAAGGTGTGATAGATTCGGTGTCTAGTGAGGACATACATCCTGGTTTGTAGATCGTGCCTATTGGTTGTATCCTCATGTGGTGGGAGGGATAAGGGAGCTCTCTGAGTTCCCTTTTATGAGGGAACCAATCCCATTTATGAGGCTCCAACCTCATTACCTCATCACCTCCCAAGGGCCTCACCTCCTGATACCATCATCTTGGGGGTCATGATTTCAACATAGGAATTTAGAACTACACAACAATTCAGATCATATCAGGGAGAGAGAGATGAGACTTGCCCAACTCCATAAAGCTGTTTAAATATTTTCAGTTCCAGTCCTATTTCTATTTTTGATGTGAGTTATGAACTTTATTGATTCCCCCTCATATTTTTGAAAATGTTCTAAAGCCCTCATGATTAATGTTAAACCTTTCCCATTAAAATGACATGATTATTTTGTGTGAGTAATGTGTTGCTATTTGACAAATGAGTACAACTATAAATAAATCTTGATCATATCGATGTAGGAAATAAATATACCTGTCAAGATATACTACAATGCATTTGTAATCAAAACATTGATGGGGCTGGCACGGTGGCTCACGCTTGTAATCCCAGAACTTTGGGAGGCTGAGACAGGTGGATCACTGGAGGTCAGGAATTTCAGACTAGCCCTTCCAACATGGTGAAGCCGCTAAATTTTTAGTCTCTACTAAAATACAAAAATCAGCCAGGCATAGTTGTGCATGCCTGTAATCTGAGCTACTCTGGAGACTGAGGCAGGAGAATCTCTTGAGCCCAGAATGCAGAGGTTGCAGTGAGCCAAGATGGTGTCACTGCACTCTAACTGGGCACCAGAGTGAGACTCCATCTCAAACACAAAACAAACAAACAAAAAACGATGCATAGAATAGGATATTATTTAAATGAAAACTGTAAGGGGAGTGGTATGCTCTCAAATGTCATTACGCACAGTCTAATATTTTCCCTTTCACTCTGCCACTCTACCTGCTAATTTGCTTCCTTCATTCAGACTTACCTATTTGGTTATTAGTTATAATATAGGTTGACAATTATGCAGCTTTTCTTCTTTACTAGGACCTGTTCCAAGTACTTTTTATGTTGACTTATTGGTCTCAACTACTGTTCCCCATAGTTATCATTAGTATTAGTTTCCTATCTGTGCTGTGGTAACAAGTTACTACAGACCTAGTGGTTTCATACAGTTCTAGCATTCAGAAATCCAAAATGAGACTTAGGAGGCTAAAATCATCAGGACTACATTATTTTTGGAGACTCTATGAGAGGATACATTTCCCTACCTTCTCCAGATTCTAGAGACTTCCTATTTTCCTTGAGTCATGGGTTCCTTTCTCCACCTTTAATGCCAATAGACTGAGTCCTTCTTGTTCTGTAATCTTTCTGGTTCTCACTCTTTTCCCCTTTTCTATTTATAAGGACACTTGTGTCTCTGTGGGCCCACTGGATAACCTGGAATCATCTCTCAATTTCAAGGTCTGCTGACTGGGAACCTTAATTCCACCTGCCCCCTTCATTCAAATCCCTTTTCCATGTAAGACCACACAATGTCACAAGTTTGGGTATTAATACATGGGCATCTCAGGGGACCATTATTATGCAGACCACACAGTTGTTAGCTTCATTTTACAGCCAAGAAAGACAAACAGAGTTAAATCACTTACACAGATTGTTGGGCTGCTAAGTGGTAGAGCTAGTTAAAATTAAGAGCTTACACAGGGAAGGTAGGTAGTGTTGTGGTCAAGGGCCTTGACCCCCTAACGGTTCAATGAAAAATCATGGAGACAATCAGTGACTATTACTGTTCATTCACAGAGGGATAGAGAGACCAAGAGCCTGCCTGACTGATGAGAATGTCTTACCCTAATCAGCAGTGTTGATTCTTGAGTTCTCTGCACTGTGGCTTTCAAAAGAGCAAGCAGCTTTGGTGACCCTGCTCGCTGTCTCATAACTGTAGAGGGCAAGGCTTTTTATCCCCTAAAGTTTTACTGAAAATTTATTCGCTAGGCAGACCAATTAACAGGAGAAATGACATACAAACTGTGCTTAATGCAGATACAAAGGAACCTTCAGAATGAAATGCAACCTCCCAGGGAGATCCTGAAACTTATATACCATCCTCAGTTTACAGAAAGATTGGGGCTTGGATCCCAGTGATACAGATGATTGTGGGGGTGGCAAGAAGAGAAATTCTGTTGAGGAGATTACTAGAACAGATATTAACTTGTAAATAATTCTCTTTGAAAATTAAATAATCCTTGGAGACATCCTTGGAAAACTGTCTGCTCAGGTGTGGTCTCATCTTGGGTTTTTTTTTGTGCAGTTAATAAGGATATAACAGGAAGGGGTTGAAAACGAATTATTCTCCTTGTGGGAGTCTGTGTCTTAGGAAAACAAAGGAACTTCAGCTTCTTTGGGAGAGGCAGTGAGAGAAGGGGAGGTCAGAGAGACCTTGAATTTCTTCAGCTCAGCCTGTCAAAATGCCATATTTTGGGGTATTGGTTTCTGAGCCTCAGCAAGACTCATGCAGTGTTGTGGGATTTGGGGCTGGGCCATGGTGGGGCAGATTTTCCCCTGAGATCTTTGTGCATCCACATCAGTAGGTGCCTGTTCAACTTCAACATGAAGGAAGAACTGACATAAGGTCGTAAGTAGGAAATTGGCAGTAAAATAATGAAACTAATATGTATATTTAACAAAAGTTTCTCCATAATATTAAACTAATGTGAAGAATTTAGAGTCAGGATGTTTTCTGGAAAGAGGAGGCTCCAACTTCCTCAGAGTGTGAATTTCTGGGATGCTCTTCCTAATTCCACACTCCACCCAATATTTCTTACAGTTGTCAAAAGAAAGAGACCTGGGATAGTTAATCAAACTTGAGACATTTAGAGCATTGTTTGCTCAAGATTCACTAGGAGGTCTTCTAACCATGCTGCAAGTACTTTAACTTATCAGGCCTTCACAAATGAATTTACTGATCCATAAACTTGTAAATTGTATTTGTAGAGCCAATGTGAACTCTCTTAGTTATGGCTTTTGTCTTGACTACTGTGACTTTTATTTAAAATATAGTTTCGATGATGCATTTTCTGAACTCAATGAAATTATTCAGGGACAGATTTTAAAGTCAGCAATGATTTTGTTTTATTAAAGCTGCCAAATATTTTTAAAATTGTGTTGAGGCACAAGAAAATGTAAATCTTAGTTAATACTGACAGATTCCATTGTTTAGTCATTTCAATACCACTGCATAGACTTCTGTAATATGAGAAAAAGAGACTTAATATCCTAGTCATGAGAATCACAAGGTTTAGGCAAAAATACACACACAGATGTATCTATATATTTATACACACACACATATACATGCACACACACATACACAATCAGTGACTTATTATGGTGGTTCAACTAATGATTTTCAACTTTATGATGGTGTGAAGGCAATACACATTGTAGATGAAAAGAGTCAAACTCCTTGAAATATTTAAAGAGCTTTATTCTGAGCCAAATACAAGTTACCTAGGCCTGTGGCACAGCCCCAACAAGTCCAGAGAACATGTGCCCAAGGGGGTTGAGCATGATTTTATACATTTTGAAGGGGAGAGAAATTACAGGCAGACATTCATCAATTCAAGGCATACATTTGTTTCTTCCAGGAAGGTGGCACAACTTGAAGCAGCGAGTTCCAGGTTGTAGGTGGATTCAAATGTTTTTAAATTAAAAATTGGTTGAAGGAACTACGTTATCTAAAGACCTGGAATCAATAGAAAGGAGTGTCTGGGGTAAGAAAAGGAGTTGTGGAGACCAAGGTCTTATGCAGATAAAGTCCCATAGTTGGCTCTCCTTAGAAGCAATAGATAGCAAAAGTTTCCCATTCAGACCCTTGAAAGATGCTAGATGCTCATCTAATCATATCACGATGAGCAAAATACCAGTCAAGGGAAGTAAACCTGAAAAACTTGTTCAGGCCACTTTATCCCTCCTTGGATTAGATAAAGTGTTTGCATCATGGTTAGAAGACCTCCTGATGAATCTTGAGCAAACAATGCCCTAAATGTCTTGAGTTTGATTAATTATCCCAGGTCTGTTTCTTCTGACAATTCAGGTAAAGAGTAGAATGCAGATCTTCCCTATAAGAGACAGCTTTGTGGGGCCATTTCAAAATATAGGAAAAAAGTGTATTTAAGAGTAAAATGCTTTGATTTCCTTTAGGGCCTGGTATCTATCATGTGATGCTACTCCAATGAGGTTGAAATTTGGTATCTTTTTGTTATCAGTAGTCTGTTTGGTTGGTCTTATGATCTCTGTTTTAATGTTAATTCTGGTCAGTTGTACCTGAGTTCCAAAGAGAGAAGGGTATAGCAAGGCATGTCCCCACATCCCCTCATGGCCTCAAGAAGTTGTTCAGATTTTCTTTGGAATGCCCTTGGCAGAGAGGGTTTCTATTCAGTTAACTGGAGGCTTAGAATTTTAATTTTGGTTTACAGAATTCACTAAAGACCCTACTCCCAGTATTCATATAATCATTCTAATTCTCACTTTCAGTACAGGATTAAATAAATTACATAAGATGCTCAACACTATTATAAAATAGACTTTTTTAGATGCTTTTACCCAACTGTAGGCTAAAGTAAGTGTCCTGCACATATCTGAAATAGACTAGGCTATTTTGCATGGCATATTTGGTCTGTGCCATAAATTTTTGTCTTATGATATTTTGAACATATCTTGGGTTTTTCAGATGTAACTGCCATTGCAATTCCAGGAACATCTGTATGTATTTATATGTGTGTGTGTATGTGTGTATGTGTGTGTATGTCTCTGTGTGTGTGTATGTGTGTGTGTGTGTGTGTGTGTGTGTGTGTGTGTGTGTATTCTGCAACTCCTTGGACAGATCTCATCTTTTCAGAGGCTTTGTTTTCTTCTTTGTAAAATGGGAACAGTTGCATTTCTCTCAGGGAGTGTCATTGTGGAGTAATTTAGAAAAATGTAGTATTCAACCAGAAATGCTCTTAGCATTATTGCCAGGAAAATGATGTTGATTTAGAGGGGACATAACTACTTTGTTATTTATCACATTTCATAATAGGAAGGAACCTAGTTTCCTTGAATTCTAAAACACATACGTGCACTGGCAATGAGAATACACTTAGCAAAGTGATCCCTCAAAAGACAATGGCAATGTGTTTGCCAAAGGGATTAATTAGACGTATATTGCAATACTGTTTTTAGAATGAAAAACAAGAGATTGAGAGGAGGTAGCTGCAAATGTGCACTTCTCTGCAGATCATCCAACTGGCCTCAGTACTTTAGGTAAGGAATTTGAATTTGCCCTTTGTTTTATAGGGCAACACAGACTTATTGCTGTTTACATTCACCAAACACACATACCTGAGTAGCAGATCTCTACTCTTCCTTTAAATAAGATAATGCTATGGAACATTTTTGAAAGCTTAAACAAATGTAATACAGAGGTAATGTGAAAGAAAAGCACATATATTGACCTGTTTTCTCTTGTCTTTTCTCTGGATATAAATGTTTTCCACATTTTTGCAACCTTCTCTGTCTAAGCTTTCCTTCTGGGGAGAACATAATGGAATTTGATTTTCTATATGTTTAATTCTAAAATCGCAAAGTTAATCCCACAGCATTATGGAGATAAACTTTTGAGTTTCTGTTTGAAAATTTGGGGATATGAAAATTGTCAAATACTGCTGATATATTTGTTTAAGAGACCCAAGGGCATGAAGACATCTGGCATTTTGAATATAGTGTCTGGTATTTTCACAAAATTGTGTAATGCATTGTTCTAAATTGAGAGGTAACTCTGTTTATTAATCATAGTTTCTCTGCTATACTTCTTTATTTTACTTTAAGTTCTGGGTTATATGTGCAGAATGTGCAGCTTTGTAATAGACATACAAGTGCCCTGGTGGTTTGCTGCACCCATCAACCCATTACCTACTTTAAATATTTCACAATTTTGTGAAAATACCAGACACTATATTCAAAACCCCATGAGTACGTCACCATCACCAAGACCAAAGGCAGATAAAACCACAAAGATGGGGAAAAAGCAGTGCAGAAAACCTGGAAATTAAAAAAAATCAGAACACATC
Source organism: Papio anubis (assembly GCF_008728515.1). Lineage (NCBI taxonomy): Eukaryota > Metazoa > Chordata > Mammalia > Primates > Cercopithecidae > Papio > Papio anubis. The sequence goes on from NC_044997.1 coordinate 3,976,887, forward strand.
TCCCCCTCTGAAGGAACACAGCTCATCATGAGCAACGGAACAAAGCTTCACAGAGAATGATTTTGACGAGTTGAGAGAAGGCTTCAGTCCATCAAACTTCTCAGAGCTAAAGGAGGAACTATGTAACCAGTGCAAAGAAACTAAAAACCTTGAAAAAAGAATGGAGGAATGAATAACTAGAATAATCAACGCAGAGAAGACCTTAAAAGAACGGATAGAGATGAAAACCATAACATGAGAAATATGTGACAAATGCACAAGCTTCAGTGACTGACTCGATCAACTGGAAGAAAGAGTATCAGCAATTGAAGATCAAATGAATGAAATGAAGCAAGAAGAGAAGTGTAGAGAAAAAAGTACAAAGAAATGAACAAAGCCTCCAAGAAATATGGGATTATGTGAAAAGACCAAATCTACGTCTGATTGATATGCCTGAAAGTGACAGGGGAAAAGGAACCAAGTTGGAAAAGGCTCTGCCGGATATTATGCAGGAGAACTTCCCCAACCTAGTAATGCAGACCAACATTCAAATTCAGCAAATTCAAATTCAGAGAACGCCACAAAGATACTCCTCGAGAAGAGCAACTCCAAGACACTTAACTATTAGATTCACCAAAGTTGAAATGAAGGAAAAAATTGCCATACTGTTTTCCACAATGGTTGAACTAGTTTACAGTCCCACCAATAGTGTAAAAGTGTTCCTATTTCTCCACAACCTTTCCAGCACCTGTTGTTTCCTGATTTCTTAATGATTGCCATTCTAACTAGTATGAGATATTAAGTCATTGTGGTTTTGATTTGCATTTCTCTGATGGCCAGTGATGATGAGCATTTTTTCATGTGTCTGTTGGCTGTATGAATCTCTTATTTTGAGAAGTGTCCACTTTTACATTTTCACTAAGAGTGTATAAGCATTCCTTTTCCTCTGCAATCTCATTAGCATCTGTTTTTTTGTTTTTTGTTTTTTGTTTTTTTTGGTTTTGTTATAGTAGCCATTCTGACTGGTGTGAGATGGTATCTCATTGAGGTTTTGATTTACATTTCCCTAATGATCAGTGATGTGGAGCATTTTTCATATGTTTATTGATTGCTTATATGTCCACTTTTGAGAAGTGTATGTCCACGTTCTTGGCACAGGTTTTAATATGGTTATTTGGAAACTCAATTTTTATGCTAAGATTCAAGAAACTTTGCACAGCCCAGTAGAAATAAGATTGGGCAAAAAGGGAGGATTTCTTTATGGCCAGTGTTTAAGAAAGTCAAGGGGAAAGTTAAGGTCATCTTTTGTGGCTGCTTTGATGGGGAAGGAGTCTGGTTTGTATGACCTGCCTTTGGGAGGAGAGGTTCCAGTTTCTATGGCCACTCTCTAGAGAGATTGGAGTCGAGAAACTGCAGGTCAGGGGAAGGTCAGAAAAAAACCTTTTGTCTCTGAGGCTGCTGAAGTCTTCGTTTTGTGGTATCATTCTCTGAACCCCAACAACACATTTTTTTTTTAACTTTGTACAAAACACTTAGCTCAGTTGAGCCCAAACACAGGTTTCTACACTGTGTGGCCAAAGTACAGTCCTTCTTTCTACTCCACAGGGAACAAATGAAATTTATTTTGGAGAAAGTTAACTCAGAACATAAGGACCTAGATACCAGAGAGTGGAGTTGGGGTGAGGACCCAGGCTCCATGTCTGTCCTGAGAAGGTTAGGACAGAAGGACCCAGAGACATCAGAGAGGAGTAGGTGAACATATTGTACAGTACATATGTAATAGGTCCAAATGGCCTCCAAACACCAGTTATGGAATACTTTTCTCTGCCAGTTCAGTTTACCAAGAAAGGGATCCTCCAGGATGGACTGCCAAACCAGACTCCTGGCTATCCACACAGACCTGATTCTTAAGTGAGAAAAGACAGTCTTACATCCTAGATAGTCTTGACAAGGCTTCAATAAGAAACTCATTTTAAAAATTGAAAAAGAATCATCTGGAGGTAGCACACATGCCAACCAAGGAAACAGGGACAAAATTAATCTGTAACCTGTAGGAAATACAATGAAGTAGTGACTCATTAAAAAAAAAAAAAAAAAAAAAAAGGGAATTCTATTAAAATGTAACATATTAGAGAAATTGAAGAATCATACTGGAGAATGAATATGAGGATATATCCAATGAAGAATACGTCAATTAGAGAGAGTGATAGCAAAAGAAGAGGAACAAATATAGAGACTCTAGGAATCTGACATTCAAAGAGTATTTTCAGGAAGGATGGCATAATATACAAATAAGCAAAAGTGACTTACATTTGAATAATGTTTGAAATAATCCCAGCATTATTGTGAACAGTGCCACAACAAGCATATCTGTGCATGCACCTTTATAGTAGAATCATTTATAGTCCTCTGTGTATATACCCAGTAATGGGATCACTGGGTCAAATGATATTTCTAGTTCTATGTCCTTGAGGAATCACCACACTGTCTTCCACAACGGTTGAACTAATTTACACTCCTGCCAACAGTGTAAAAGTGTTCCTATGTCTCCACATCATCTCCAGAACCTATTGTTTCCTGACTTTTTAATGATTGCCGTTCTAACTGGCACGAGATGGCATCTCATTGTGGTTTTGATTTGCATTGATCTGACACACCATGGAATATTTGCAGCCATAAAAAAGGATGAGTTCCTGTCCTTTGCAGGGACATAGATGAAGCTGGAAACCATCATTCTCAGCAAACTAACACAAGTATAGAAAACCAAACACCACATGTTCTTACTAGTAAGTAGGAGTTGAACAATGAGAACACATGGACACAGGGAGGTGAATATCACACACTGGGGCCTGCCAGGGGATGGGAAGTAGGGGGAGGGATAGCATTAGGAGAAATACCTAATGTAGATGACTGGTTGATGGGTCCAGCAAACCACCATAGCATATGTATACAGCAGAGTTCAGGAAGGAAGCATGGATCTAGGTTTCCTCAGATTCTTACTTTAATTTAAAAATCTATAACTGGGCACAATGGCTCATACTTGCAATCCCAGAACATTGTGCTGGGCTGAGAAGGGAGGATTGCTTCTGTCCAAGAGCTCCAGACGAGCCTGGTCAACATAGTGAAACCCTGTCTGTACCAAAAAAAAAAAAAAGAAAAAAGAAAAAAATTAGTCAAGTGTAATAGTGCATGCCAGTGTTCTCAGCTGTTCAGGAGGCTAAGGAGGGAGGATCACTTGAGCGTTGGAGGTCATGGCTGCAGTGAGCTGAGATCATGGCCTGTGTAACAGAGTGAGACCCTGTCTCAAAAAAAAAAGAAGTCTTGTTCAGTGTTCTCTTCAACAAGATAAAGTGGTTTCACTAATAAACTACTAACAATATGATGATTTAGACTGGGCAAACTTCATTCATTTCTTTTTTATTATCTGATATGTTCTTTTGAAAAAGTTTTAATTGCTTAAAAATGACCTAACGCTTCTTCCAAGCTTCCTTTTTTTTTTTTTTTTCCCTCTCTCTTAACTGAAGTCACAGAATGTTCTCTTGTGTGGAGTGCTAAAGAACATTAAAAAACTATTAGCTTTAAGGACATTCTACAAGTAAAGTTATAAACCCCAAACCCATAAAAGATAAAGGAAAATGGAAGAGGCAGTATGAAGACTGTCCTCTCCCAGAAGGTCCCTTCTTGTGGAAACAGGCTGCTATTCCAGGTCAGTGGGAGGTTCCCCCAAGGCAAGACGGATCCTATGGGAAGACCATTGTGTATGGCCCATGGCACCATTTCAGCTTAATTATTCCAGTTCCTCCAGTTTCTCTGACTGCACATGACATTAAATTAAATACAATTTTTCTCAGTTTGCATTTCCTAGGCAGTCATCCTAAGTGGCTTCTTGAAGGTGGTCTGTGTATTCTGCTATCCAATTCTGTGATGCCCTTTCACTTGAGGGCCAGTGATATGAGTAACGGCTCTAGAAATTTGTTCTGTGGTCAGAGATGCTTGTGCAGTGGCCATTTTCTTTCATTATGATCTGGACTTTCCCAAGCTTCAGAAGTGAAGAAGATCGACTTTCCTACTAATTAGCATTGGTGCTAGGAAGTGAATGCTTTCTCTATCTTTTGCAACTAGTGTGTTCTACATTCTCCAGTGTACCTTCTGCTTGGTAAATGTCGGATTATTTGTTGACCATCTCTCAGGGTGTAGTTCTTTGTGTTATTAAATGAGAACCTAGTGGCTTACAAAGCATCGGCTTTTGAGGAGTCACTTTTATCCTAGATGATAACTCAAATCCATGCAGTGCTGGTATTTACAGCTGGGAGATTACATGGTCTTATCCTTGGGTCTATTGCTGTCTTCTTTCTTGGGGATACCTTTAGTCTGTCTTGCCCTGGGCGACCATCCCTCTGACCTGCAATAGCAGCCTATTTCCACAAGAAGAGACCCTCTGAGAGAGGACATCCTTTATGCCACCTCTTTCGATTTTCCTTGATCTTTTATGGGTTTTGGGTGTATAACCTTATTCTTAGAATGTCCTTAAAGCTAACAATTTTTTAATATTCTTTAGCATATTACTAAAAGATCTTTATCTGCTTGACAGACTGAGGAAGGAGTGCTGCTTGAGCCTGAAAGGTTGAGGCTGCAGTGAGCTGTGATCCTGCCACTGCACTCCAGCCTGGGTGGCAGAGCAAGACCACTTCTCAAAAAAATAAAAAGGACAGGTACAGTAGCTCATGTCCTTAATCTTTGAACTTTGGGAGGCTGAGGCAGGAGGATTGCTTTAGGCCAGAGTTCTAGACCAGCCTGCAACATAGGGAGATCTATCTCTTCAAAAAATAAAAAGTTGGCTAGACATGATGGCATATGCCTATAGTCCCAGCTTCTTGTGGGGCTGGTAGCATCAGGAGGATTGCTAGGGCCTAGGAGTTCTAGGATGCAGTGAGCAATATGTATGTGATAATACATATTGAAACAAGTTATTGGAGAATTAGTATGTATTCTCCCACATATTCAGTGTGTTTTTGTAATGGTCCAGCTAATTCAAAGGGTATAAACATTATATATGCAAATTATTTTGTTTTTTGTTTAAAAACTGAATCTGTCTGTGATGCTTTAGTATTTGAAGTTGCAGACAGAACTTAGTCTTAAGTTAGCACTCACCTTGGTGATAGATTTCCATGGAGGGAATGTTCGCCAGATGATAATTTAGCCTGAAGATGTTATAGATGTGGACAGTCGCACCTTCTAAGTTACACTGTCTGGGGTGGTCCAATTACAAACGACATGCTGGAACACAGACTTGTTAAGGGATTATTAAACATGATGGAAATAGAACAAGTATGGCAGAGTATTTAATTGGGTTAAGAAGAGTGAAACAATAGCTTTTAATAGGAGTTCTGGATATAGACAAGAAATCTACTTATTGTAGAAATTGTGTGACATCTGATTACCATAGTGAAAGAAATATCCCCCTTTAAAAATCCTATCTATACAGAAACAAGTGGTAGGTAGAAGGAAATCTTCCCGTGGATATATTTAAGAAAAACAGTGGAGAGGTCTGAGATTTCAAAGGGCCATGGTTCAGATTATAATTCAAAAGAGGCAAAAAATAGTCCCTCTCTTCTTGGGTTTCAGGAAGGGGGAAGATTTTACAACTTGTGAAATAATTTTGGAGCTTCTGTAACCTTGAATCTCTCATCCTATTTTTTCCTGGACTTGGGACTTCAGGGGATTGATAAAATGGAGACAGAGAAGAAGCAGGTTTTGAAATGCCTCTTTTGATACTGTTCATTTCAGGAATTCTTCACCATGGGCCTTAAAGAGTATATATGTGTTCCTGATACACCACATGCAGTGGTCGATTAATGAAACTTTATTTTCTCAGATAGGTTCCCTTCCTCCATTAATTTGTGGGATTTCAGATGAAAACTTACTTGGACCGTGGTTTTCTATGTGTTTGTGAATGGAAGGACATGTTCATCTTTGACCTCCTTGAGTTTCACATCTTAGTCTTGATATTTAAGTAGCTTTGGTTCAGAGAGAGAAGGACCATGCATGCAGTTGCTGGAACTGCTCTCTAGGTTGGAGGTTTTCTGGTCCTGGGGAAGATTCCCCCCAACCCATGCCAGGTGGCATACATACTTAATATACTAGATGAGAGAAGCAGTAGAGTTTTTTATTCATTACTTGTGTGCACAGATGTGGCCTCTGGGGAAGCTCAGCTGAGGTGGTCTCAGGCTCCACCAAAGGTTACCAGGGAGAGATAGCCAAGAAGACAGGAAGACATGTCTCACCTTATCTTGGTGGAGATATGTGACATTTATTTATCTATTTATTTACTTATTTATATATTTATTTATTTATACAGAGTTTCACTCTGTCACCCAGGCTGAAGTGCAGTGGCATGATCATGGCTCACTGCAACTTCCCCATCTCAAGCTCAAGCCATTCTCCCACCTCAGCCTCCTGAGTAACTAGGACTGCAGGCAGGCACCACCGTGTCCAGGTAATTTTTAAATTCTTTTAGAAACAAGGTATTGCCATGTGGCCCAGGCTGGTCTCCAACTCCTGGGCTCAACTCTTGCATTGACCTCCAAAAGTGCTGGGATTACAGGGATGAGCCTTGGTGCCTGGCCCGTTTATTTTTAAGTGCTTATGGTCAGGGCAGCTCTTCCAAGGGAAGAGAAGAACAGCCAGATAAGACTCATATGAGATAGCTGAGTAGGTGGCATTTTATCCTTCCATGCACATACTCCTTATCCACAAGCAGAATACTGTCCTACAACCATTGCTGTCCCCACTAGGTCATGATAGGTAGACATGCAGGTGATGACCACAGACTGGTAGTTAGCCAAAGATTCTCAGTGTTTCACGTTGCATGTGTGAGTGTGTATGACAGATCCCTCTGGCAGTTTGGTGGAAAATTGATATGTGTTGTAAAAATGATATGTTTAAGTCTTATAATAAGGTAAATACTTATAAAAGGAAGTTGGTTTTATTGAAATAGTTACCAACATAATACTAATATTTAAGCCCAGGTACATTGACTCATGCTTGTAAATCCCAGCATTTGGGGATGCTGAGGTGAGAAGATCTCTTGAGGCCAGGAGTTCAAGTTGCCAGCCTGAGCAACAAAGGGACACTCTATTTCTGCAAACAATAAAATAATTTAAAAAATTAAAAGATATATTTAAACTGGGCTGTAGTAATTCATGTGCACCTTTATTGTATGTTAAGTAGCTGGATCTACTTATGAGGTTCATGCTACTCACAATTTCTTAGGACAATTGAGTTGAAACAATGTTTTGGGGTATTTGTCCTACCAACATTGATAATGGAAGGAAATACTAAATTTCAGTGCACTGTAATGAAACTAAACATGTAACTGCCCATTGCAGTTAGTAGAACCCGTGAAATTTATCTAAAGACAGCTGGGTGGCAAAGGTTAAATGCTTGAGGGTATGATACCCCATTCTCCATGATGTGATTGCATACCTGTATCAAAACATCTCATGCACCTCATAAATATATATACATGCTATGTACTCACAAAAATAAATAAAGAAATTTGGGTGGGATTGGGGTTTTTGGACTTAGGGTGGCGAGCATCTGCACTGAGGATTGTGTAGAGGAAAGGGTTTTGATTTATTTATTTTACCCGTTTCTTTAAAAAAACAAAACAAAACAAAAAAACCTGCATGTGATTATAGGAATTTTGCCAGATGCGGGGAATGTGAGACTCACTAGTTTGCAATATAAAGCATTGTATACTAAGGTAATTCTTTTTATGTCAAAAAGAAAGTGAAGAGTGTGGCAGATTAAAATCTTCATGTTAGTTTCATTTTACAAGCTTGGATGTCTCAATGTCAATTATTATTGACTGCTGTTTGCTGCAATTTTTGGCACAAAACACATTTCATTTTAATGAACTTTGCCTTGCTTGAATGTTCATATGACTTTGGAGGGAGTTTTAGAAGGAGATACTTGCCTTTGATCCCTGAGGCATATTATTTGTTCTACCCTGATTCTGTCTCTTAACTTTGCATCTCTTTCCTTCCTGAACCCTATTTAAAAGAAGCTTCCTTTTATGCCTCATTTCTTCCTTCCTATTCTAATATGAGATACAGAAGTTTTTATGGGAAACGTCTTGTCTATATGTCAGATTGTGGAAGCCTTCGTTGTTACCCTGAGATGGAAGATCTGATCTCAGTTAAGTTCTGACCCTAGGTCAAGAAGCCCCTCTTGATTAACTGACTCACTGGGGTAGAACCTGTTTTCACAAATTAATATTCCTGTCTGGGGATGGCAGTGGAAACATTTTGGGCAGTGGGTGGAAGTGATAAGGTTCAAGCCTGAAGATGAAGTTTGCCTTTTCTGGGAGCTTGTACATTGTCATACTCAGGAAAAGAACTGTGTGAGAAAGGTGGTGTTTAGTAACCTACAGCTGTACACCATGTAACCCCTTATCTTATCATGCTGCACTATAAGAAGCACATGAGGGAAGAATGTAGGCTATCAGAGCGAGCATTATACTGAAAATAGGAACTTCTTACACAGAGCCATCTGCCTAAAATGTAATAACTTTAGCAAATAGAATCCGTGATACAGAAAATGGAAACTGTAGCCTGGGTTGTGGAAGATGGAGCTGGTCCTGGGATCACAGGTGGTGGCCTGGAAAACGTTCTGAAGACACTCAGCTTTCTGGACATTGTACAGTTCATTAGGGGTGCTAGGAGAAGCAGTTATGAAGCTCCTTATGAAAGAGACATAGAGGTCAGGAGCAGTAGCTCATGTCTGTAATTCCAGCGCTTTGGGAGGGTGAGGTGGGCAGATCATGAGGTCAGGAGATTGACACCATCCTGGCCAACATGGTGAAACCCTGTCTCTACTAAAAATACAAAAATTAGCTGGGAGTGGTGATGCATGACTGTAATCCCAGCTACCCAGGAGGCCGAGGCAGGAGAATCACTTGAACCAGGTAGTCGGTAGTTTCAGTGAACTGAGATCACACCACTGCACTCCAGCCTAGCAACAAAGGAAAACTCTGTCTCAAAAAAAGAAAACAAACAAACAAAAACAAAGAAAGAGACATAGAAACATACCCATCAGTGTTACTCTAGAGGGTTCTGGTTCCTGTTTTGCTCTTGGCAGTGCACACTTGTTCTTGTCCACGTTATCCTCCATCTGTCCACATGATCAACCATCTGTAGATCCACCACCAGTCAAGGGTCATGCCAGGTCAGAAGTACTAACTGCAGGTCAAACTATGCTATTTTGAAATGGAGTTTTTTTGTTGTTCTTACTCAGACTAGCAGTTTACCTTTGTGGAAGAACTCGCTCAGTTTCCACTGTGGGTGAAATATTTCCTTTATGTGATCAAGATTATCTCTGTCCATCAGATACAGCATTGAGAAACCCTTTCACAGGAAATGGGGTTAAAAGTGATTGGATATCTGGAATTCTTTATTTTGTTTACTAAATTGCAGGCAAATATTCCTAGAACTAGTTTTGAGAACCTTTTTAAAAATAGGCTTATTTGACATTGGCTGAAACTAAGACTCTAGCCCTTTACTGCTCCATCAATGAATGACAAGTCTCTGTCTCTCTTCACCATGAAATCCCTGCAGGCAAAAACCACAGGGACTACATCATGAAGGCTATGACAATTTTATAGTGGAAACCTGAGTGGAGCAGGAAGTGGAAGTACCTGATGTAGTACCCCACCCACAGGAGATGGGCTAAGGAGAACTCCCTGACACCTAACCTTGCAAATTTTCAGCCTTCTGTGTCTTGGTTTCTTCTGATTTCTTTGTTTCCTTTCTTCCTTTTAATTTAATAGGGTTTGTTGAAGATTTTCTCTCTTCCAGTTTCAAGTATTTGGCATCTCTGGGCTTTGCCCTTAGATACTCATCATAGTGTAACAACGAATGTAAGCACTGAGGAAGTAATGGTGACATTGTGAATGCTCCTTTTGGTAACAGCTTTCTCACTCTCTGTAAATCTTAGTGATCTCATATTCTTATTCTTGAATGCCAATATTTAACCCCTCTCTGCTGTCTTTACAGAAGTTCCCTGGCCTACCTATCTCTACATGTCAAAAATTGTGGAATTGCCTTCTAGGCACTCTGTTCCAAAGTCCATTCTGCACAAGCCCAACATCTCACAGAAGGAGCAGGGGTGAGGAAATGGACCATAGGCTGACTCAATTGTAGCAATTGAAAGCAAGCTTTGTCTCATCAGCTGAAATGCTTACTACTTAAGGATGGGAATTTGATTGGTGTATCTTTACATTTTATCAAAGTGGTTTTCACCATGGAAGCATTCAGTGGTACCTCAGTGAATAATTATAATTCGCTAGGATTTCTTTTTTCTTCTTCTTCTTTTTTTTTTTTTTTGGAGACAGTCTCACTCTGTCGCCCAGGCTGGAGTGCAGTGGCTTGATCTCGACTCACTGCAAGCTCCTCCTCCCGGGTTCACACCATTCTCCTGCCTCAGCCTCTTGATACATCCTGTTTCATGTATCTAGTGTGTGTGTATATATAATTCAAATAAGCAAGCAAAATATTAAGCTATTAAGCTCCTATGAATGTTTTATTTTATTCTATATAAATAGAATAATATGAATAAGATGTTTTATATTATTGCATATATACATATATATATACACACAGCAGGTTAGTTTGAACATACGTATACATATATTAAAATCTACTTTATAATTTGATATATAATAAGTTAAGTACAAACTTTTATGAAATAATTTACACATGAGGAGAAGGAAGATTATTTGTACAGTTCAATTGGTGCAGTGAATTCTAGGAAAAAGTAAATACTCATTTCAAATCCTCATGTACAATTCAAGTAAAGAAAAATCTGGTGGCAATTCAAGTAAAGAAAAGCCTGCTAATATAGGTTATGTGGTGTTGGAAAACACTTTATTTTTACAGGTACCTAGTAGGTATATGTATTTGTGGGTTATATGAGCTGTTGATACAGGCATACATGTATAAAATCACATTAAAATAAATGGGGCACACATCACCTCAAGCATTTTTCGTTTGTTTTACAGGGTTTCTATTTATACTTTCAGTTATTTAAAAATATACAGTAAATTAGTGTTGACTGCAGATATCCTATTGTTGTATGAAGTGCTAGATCTTATTCATTCTATCTAACTATATTTTTGTGCCCATTAACCATCCCCATTTCTCCATCCTTCCCATCACCCTCCCCAGCCTCTGGTAACCTTCATTCTACTCTCTGTGTCTCTGAAGGCAACCGGAAGGCTATTTTTCGTTTTTCCTTTTTTTTTTTTGGAGACGTGGCCCAGGCTGACTTCGCTCAGTGAGGCAGTCTAGGCTCCCTGCAACCTCCTCCTCATGGGTTCAAGCGTTTTTCCTGCCTCAGTCTCCCAAAAAGCTAGGATTACAGGCGCGCACCACCGCGCCCAGCTAATTTTTGTATTTTTAGTACAGACAGGGTTTCACCATGTTGGCCAGTCTGGTCTCGAACACCTCACCTCATGATCCATCCGCCTAGGCCTCCCAAAGTGCTGAAATTACAGGCATGAGCCACCCCGCCCTGGAAGACATATTTTTAAAGGATAGGCTGGAAGGCTGCATTGACTCTCGCTGTTTCTGGCACACTAAATATTGCTATTTTCTGCAGTAGGGATTGCATCACTTCCATTATGCCTTCCTGCTTAAGTGAAGGACTTTCTGTTCCCACTGGGCTTCTATGCTGCATCTACAGTCGGCTTTGCACTTAAGTCTGAGGTGTCAGAGCGTCTTAGTGGTGAAAGCATCTTAAGAGGTCACTGGCACTGCCGGGTGCTGTGGCTCATGCCTGTAATCCCAGCACTTTGGAAGGCCGAGGCGGGAGAATCACGAAGTCAAGAGATCGAGACCATCCTGGCCAACATGGTGAAACGCTGTCTCTACCAAAAATAGGAAAATTAGCTCTGCATAGTGTTATGTGACTGTAGTCCCAGCTGAGGCAGGAGAATCGCTTGAACCCGGGAGGCAGAGGTTGCAGTAAGCCGAAATCGAGCTACTGCACTTTAACCTGGTGACTGAACTAGACTCGGTCTCAAAAAAGGGGGTTAAAAAAAAAGAGATCACTGGCACAAGCCCTTGTTTTGCAGTGGAAGGAGATGAAGTCCAGGCCACTGTATGATGGGCCAGAGAGCACTAGGCTAATTAGTGACCAGGGCTATAGCAGGCTCAAGTTCCCTGGCTGCTGGCCATGGCTGGCAGGATCCCAGGGCTTTTCTGCCTAATATGTGGGTCTGTTGCCTTGGACTTGTCGTATAATCATGGAAAAATATATTTTCCCTTCAATTTTTAAATCCAAGATATTTTGGTAGTGCATGGGAAAATAAAGTCATTGAGTAAGAAAATCTAACAGATGAGCATCTTTTGATTAAGTTTTCATTATAAAATAATAGCAGGCTTAAAATCTGTATCAAAACGTATATACAGATATTCATTTTAAAGAGTAAAAAATAATCAGATACATAGTATTGTACCCACTGACAGACTGGGAAAGAGAGCATTTCCACTGTTTTTATGTATCAATGTGAGTTTGCTCCCTCTTTCCTGCCTCTCAGAGAAATGTACTTCCTCAGTATTTACCCTGGAACTTAAAATGAAAGTTGAAGAAAAAATATTGGGGCTGCAATGGACTTTTTTATACATATTTCCTGATGCAAATATTTAAGAAACTCTATAGAGGATGGATGTGTTTATGTGTGTATGTGTGTTTATGTGTATATGTGTGTTTGTGTGTGTTTACCTGCACCATAGGCTTCTGTATCTTCTCCTTTCCAATATGATTTAAAATTGTTTTGCAGTGGGGTTGCACAGAGGCTCACCATGATTGCACTGGAGTTCTAGTTGCTCCAGATCTTTCTTCAGTACTTGATATCATTGTATCAAATTTTTATTAATCCTTTTTTATTTCATCTGCATTTCACCAACAATGAATGGCATTGAGCCTCTTGTCCTATGTTGATGCTATTTGTCGATCTGAGGACTTCTTCCTTGATGTGGATTTATGGTGGAGTAATCAACTGTCACAGATGGCTTTGAGTGTAGGCTGAATGACTAAAAATGTTGTGATCTACTTATCTAAATATAAAACAAAATTGTGGAAGCAGTTTGGGGGATTGGAGAATGAGATTTTTAGGAGAACCATAAGATATCTGTCTGACTGTATTCTTGCAGACAAGATAGTTTTGGCACTACAGGCATGGTGGAACACATCATTTTGTCAGGTAGCACTACAGGTGTATGCCTGCATGACCTTGAGTATATATGACTTTGAGTTTGGTGAGACAGATGAACACAAAGCCCAGAGAATCTGCAAATTATTTGATTTAGATTTAGAAATTGTGTTTGGATAACATTTGACACAGAAAATCAAGCATTAGCAAGCTTTTGTTATTTGCTTGTGCTAGCTTTAGATATGCAGATGATGAATAATAAGAAAGAAAGCATCACAGGAAGGGATAGATACCACCATGAAAACGTAAGCTCCTTGTGGGCAGGAACTCATTCTTTACCTCGTTGCATGAACTATGTGCCCTTATCAAGCATAATGATCTTTAAAGGATACTTCTATGATCTACAGACTTATGTCCTTACAGAATCCACATGTTGACATTGTAACCCCAAAGTGATGGTTCTAGGAGGTAGGGACTTTGGAGATAATGAGATATTGAGAGTGGATGCCACATGAATGGCATTAATGACATTTTAAAAGATACCGCAGGGAGATTACTTTCTCCTTCCCCCTTTTCCAAAGTCATAAGGAAAAGTCAGCCTTCTAGGAAGCGGGCCCTTACCATACACTGACTCTACCATGCCTTGATTTTGGATTTCCATACACTGAATCTACCATGCCTTTATCTTATCTCCAGAATGATAAGCAATGAATGTCTGTGGTGTATAAGCCCCCATCGCCCACCCCAGGCTATGGTATTTTGATACAGCAGCCTGAAAGGACTAAGCCAACTTCTATGTTTTGGTGTTGTCTTATTTCTTTGGTCAGTGTAGGATTTTGCTATCTACATAGTTTTCTCTGGAAAGATGTATGCTCTATTCCTAATGGTATATTTGGCCTTCCTATCTATGGAATATCCTCCTATTCAATCAGTCTTGGTAACATATAAACTATTAACTCTACCTTTGGGTTTAGTTTGGGTTCTGCTAGGTCCTCTGCTGAAAATTCTGGTTTCTACCATTATGGCTCATGCATGTTTCTGACCCATTAAACTTCAGTGGAATAACAGAAATGGAGAGAGAGATGATGAAGTTGATACGTTAAGCTGTGATATGGTGCAAGACCATCTTGAAGATAATGTTTGGTGTCTTCTTTCTCTTTTTAAGAGTTGAGGCCTTGCTACATTGCCTAGCCTAAACTCAAACTCCTGGGCAAGTGATGTTTGTGGCTCAGACTCCCAATTACCTGGCATTACAGGTATGTGCCACCATGCCTGGCCACATTTTTACTCTCCAATTGCTTAATATATAGTAAAGATAATGGTTCAAGGTGGTTCATTTTTTGTATGTATTCCAATAACATTTTATTTATTTATTTTTTACCTTGAACATATTCAATATTTATGTGACAAGTTTTTATAATTTCAACTTTATTTGATTCATGGGGTATGAGTATAAGCTTTTTTCTCTGGGTGTATTGGATGGTGCTGAGGTTTGAAGTACAGTTGATTCTGTCATATGCGTTTGGAACATAGTACACAATAGATAGTTTTTCCACCTTTCCCTCTCTCTGTCACCCCCATTTAGTAGTCCCAAGTTTCTGTTATTGCTTTATGTCCATGAGTACCCAGTGTTTAGTTTTGACTTATAAGTGAGAACTTGTGGCATTTAATTTTTTGTTTCTGAATTAATTTGCTTAGGATAATGACTTCCAGCTGCATCCATGTTCCTGCAGAGGACATGATTTTGTTTGTTTTTATGGCTGAATAGTATTCTGTTGTATGTATGCCACAGAATATTCTTTATTCAAACCACCATTCGGGGGCACTTAGGTTGATTCCATGACTGCTATTGTGAATAGTACCATAATTAGCATACATATGCATTTGTCTTTTTGTTAGAACGATTTGTTTTCCTTTATGTATATGTAAAAAATCATTAAAGGGATTGCTAGGTCTATGCTAGTTCCTCTTAAGTTCCTTGAGAAATCTCCATACTGTTTTACACAATGGCTGAACTAATTCACATCCTCACCAACAGTATATATAGCCTTCTCTGCAGCCTCAAAGACACCTGTTGTTTTCGATGTTTTATAAATAGCCATTCTGACTGGTGTGAGTTTTCAGTTCGCATTTCTCTGGTGCAAAATGGTGGATTTTTAAATGAGATTTGATTTTTAAATTTAATAGAAACTGCATAAATGACTGCAAAGAACTCTTAAGATATGACGAAAGACAAATTGGATCGTAATCTCCTTTATAAAGAACAGGAAATAAAGAGGAGAATATTAAAATACCTACACATACAAAAATAGATGAATTGGCAGATTGCTGATGTTGGATGCATGTTGAGCAGGGAAGAAGGACATGTGTGTGTGCGCCTGCATTCATGGCCATGTGTTCGTGTGGGTAACAGTGTAGAGCTTTGGGCTTCAGAAAAAAAGATAAGCCACATCCCACTCATGTACCCTAATATGTTGTCTTCTCTAGAAACAAAAGAAGAGGGAAGCCTGAGATGTCTGTATCTTGCATAGTTCTGGGAATAGCTATTCTAGACTTTCTTAGTGAAGAGCATAGGAGGATTGTTGTTCAAGCTCAGTAATTTGGGCAAGGATCAGATTCTGTTGCTTTTGTTTTCTGGATGCTCCATAATGAATGTGAGATGGAAGCAAATGTCTCAAGTGCTCCTTGTTCTCAGAAACCTCCTGACAGCAGACATCTCAGTGGGCCCAGACCTTCAGTGTGACTGTAAGTAAAACACAGGGAAAGGTGCTTTTTCTCAGTTATCCTATTTTTTTAATGCAACTGCAAAGCTTCCTGTTTTCTAATATATTCCAAGCCTTTGAAAGACAAGGCCATAAATAGCCAGGAGATGTGATTTTATTCATGATAATGCCCAGATACCAAAATACCTGTGATCAGGGCTCACCTTAATTAAATATCTATCTTAAAATTAAACCAATCTCAATTTGAGGAATTCATACTTAGGGGAGAAATTTATTACAGTTTTTATTCTGAACATTATATTACCATAGGCTTAAATAGTGAAAGCCTTGCTGTAATTACAGCCTGAGTCACAATAATTTCCCTGCAGAAAATGATTTAAAATACCGAATCAAGTTACAAACTGGTCAAAAATGCCATTCTGAGATATTATTTTTTATACCGTCCTTGCAGAGAAGACATGCCATATAGCCCTTCTTCATTCCCAAAGCATACACACACACACACACACACACACACACACACACACACACACACATAAATATACAGTGAAGGTACAGTTTTTACCTTTGTTATCAATACTTTTTATCCATTAAAAATTTTAGAAATGATTTTGTGGCATCCCTTTTTATCTTAGGAAAATTAAAAATTTCTCTATCAACTTACCTGTGAATAACCACATTTCATCTCTTGTGAAATCCTTTTTAGTTTGTGAAACTCACATGGGAGATCTTTTAATTTTTTGCCAGCAAGGATGTAGGCTGGTTAAATTTACAGTGATTCTTTAATGATGATAATGTACATTTGATTGATAACAGTAAGAAGTATCGATAGTACCAATATCAACATTTTTTGTAGTGCTAAAAATTTACAAGTTGCCAAAATATTTAATTATTTATTTTTACTATACATTAAGTTCTGGGATATATGTGCAGAATGTGCATGTTTGTTACATAGGTATACATGTACCATGGTGGTTTACTGCATCTTTCAACCCATCATCTAGATTTTAAGCCCCACATGCATTCAGTACTTGTTCTAATACTATCTTTCCCCTTGCACCCCATCCCACAAGAAGCCCCAGTATGTGATGTTCCACTCCTCCATGTCCATGTGTTTTCATTGTTCACGTCTCACTTATGAGTGAGAACATATAGTTTTTGCTTTTCTGATCCTCTGTTAGTTTGCTGAGAATAATCATTTCCAGCTTCATCCATGTCTCTACAAAGGACATAAACTCATTATTATTTATGGCTGCATAGTATTCCACGGTACATGTATGCCACATTTTCTGAATACAGTCTATCATTGATGGGCATTTGGGTTGGCTCCATGACTTCGCAATTGTAAATAGGAATGAAATAAACATATATGTACATGTGTCTTTATAGTAGAATGATTAATAATCCTTTAGGTATATATTCAGTAATGGGATTGCTCAGTCAAACAGTATTTCCAGTTGTAGATCCTTGAGGAATCACCACACTGTCTTCTACAATGGTTAAATTAATTGACACTACCACCAACAGTGTAAAATCGTTCCTATTTCTCCACATCTCCAATATCTGTTGTTTCCTGACTTTCAATGATTGCCATTCTAACTGGCATGAGAATGGCACACTTCTCACTGTGGTTTTGATTTACATTTCTCTAATGACCAGTGCTGATGAGCTTTTTTTTCATATGTTTATTGCCTGCACAAATGTCTTCTTTTGAGAAGTATCTGTTCATATATTTTGCTCACTTTTTCATGGGGTTGTTTTCTTGTAAATTTGTTTAAGTTTCTTGTAGATTATGGATGTTATCCCTTTGTCAGATGAATAGATTGCAAAAATTTTCTCCCATTCTGTAAGTTGCTTGTTAATTCTGATGATAATTCCTTCTGCTGTGCAGAAGCTCTTTAATTAGATCTCATTTTTCAGTTTTGTCCTTGTTTCCATTGCTTTTGGTGTTTTAGTCATGAAGTCTTTGCCCATGCCTATGTCCGGAATGATATTGCCTATGTTTTCTCCTAGAGTTTTTATGGTTTGTTGTCTTATGTTTAAGTCTTTAATCCATATTGAGTTAACTTTTGTATAAGGTGTAAGGAAGAGGTTCAGTTTTAATTTTCTGCATATGGCTAGCCCATTTTCCTATTAAATAGGACATCCTTTCTTTACTGCCTTTTTTTTTTTTTCAGGTTTGTTGAAGTTCAGATGGTTGTAGATGTGTGTGTGTTATTTCCGAGGCATCTCTTCTGTTCCATTGGTCTATATGTCTGTTTTCTTACCAGTACCATGCTGTACTGGTTACTGTACCCTTGTAGTGTAGTTTGAAGTCAGGTAGCTTGATGCCTCTACATTTGTTATTTTTGCTTAGGATTGTGTTGGCTATGTAAACTCTTTTTTGCTTCCATATGAAATTTATGGTAGTTGTTTTTTGTTTTTTTGGTTTTTTTTTTAAATCTTGTGAAGAAAGTCACTGTTAGCATGATGGGAATAGCATTGAATTTAGAAATTACTTTGACCATTATGACCATTTTCACAATATTGATTCCTCCTATCCATGAGCATGTAATGTTTTTCCATTTGTTTGTGTCCTTTCTTATTTTCTTGAGCAGTGATTTATAGTTCTCTGTGAAGAGGACCTTCATGTGCCTTGTAAGTTGTTTTCCTGGGTATTTTATTCTCTTTGTAGCAATTGTGAATGGTAGTTCACTCATGATTTGTCTCTGATTATCTATTATTGGTGTATAGGAATGCTTGTGATTTTTGCACATTGATTTTGTATCCTGAGACTTTGCTGAAGTTAGTTATCAGCTTAAGAAGATTTGGGGCTGAGACAATGTGATTTTCTATATATTCAATTATGTTATCTGGAAACAGAGACAATTTGACTTCCTCTCTTACTATTTTAATATCCCTTATCTTTTCTCTTGCCTCATTGCCCTGATCAGAACTTCCAACACTATGGTGAATAGGAGTGGTGCGAGGACATCCTTGTTTGTGCCAGTTTTCCAAGGGAACGCTTCCAGCTTTTACCTGTTCCTTATGATGTTGGTTATGGTTTGTCATAAATAGCACTCATTATTTTGAGATATGTTCCATCAATACCTAGTTTATTATTTTAGCCTGAAGGTGTGTCAAATTTTATCGAAGGCCTTTTCTGCATCTATTGGGATAATCACGTGGTTTTTGTCATTGTTTCTGTTTATGTGATGGATTATGTTGATTGATGTGCATATGTTGAACCAGAACCTGACTGGATTGTGGTGGATAAACATTTTGATGTTTTGCTGGATTTGGTTTGCCAGCATTTTATTGAGGATTTTTGCACTAATGTTCATCAGGGATATTTGCCTGGTATTTTATTTTTCTGTTGTATCTTTGCCAGTTTGTAGTATCAGGATGATGCTGGCCTCATAAAATGAGTTAGGGAGGAGTCCCTGTTTTTCTATTATTTGGAATCATTTCAGAAGAAATGGTACCAGCTCCTCTGTATCGCTGGTAGAATTCACCTGTGAATCTGTCCGGTCATGGGCTTTTTTAACTTGGTAATCTATTAATTACTGCCTCAATTTCAGAACTTATTATTGGTCTGTTCAGGGATTCAGCTTCTTCCTGGTTTATTCTTGGGGAGTGTATTGTGTCCAGGAATGTATCTATTTCTTCTAGATTTTCTAGTTTTTTTCTGTAGAGGTGTTTATAGTATTCTCTGTTGGTAGTCTGCATTTCTATGGGATCAGTGGTGATATCCTCTTTAACATTTTTTATTGTGTCTATTTGATATTTTCTCTTTTATTAGTTTGGCTAGCAATACATCTATTTTGTTCATCTTTTCCACAAATCAGCTTTTGGATTCACTGATTTATTTTTTTTTGAAGGGTTTTTATGTCTTTATCTTCTTCAGTTCTGCTGTAATCTTAGTTCTTTCTTGTCTTCTGCTAGGTTTTAAATTTGTTTGCTCTTGCTTCAATAGTTCTTGTAATTGCGATGTTGGGGTATTCATTTTACATCTTTCCTGCTTTCTCCTGTAGGCATTTAGTGCTCTAAATTTCCATCTAAACAGTGCTTTAAATGTATCTCAGAGATTCTGGTACTTTGTGTCTTTGTTCTTACTAGTTTCAAATAACTTATTTATTTCAGCCTTAATTTCCTTATTTACTCAGTAGTCATTCAGGAGCAGGTTGTCCAGTTTCCATGTAGTTGTGTGGGTTTGAGTGCGTTTCTTAATCCTGGGTTTGAATTTGATTGCACTGTGGTCTGAGAGACTGTTTGTTATGATTTTCATTCTTTTGCATTTGCTGAGGAGTGTTACTTCCAATTTTGTGGTCCATTTTAGAGTAAGTGTGATGTGATGCCGAGAGAAATGTATATTCTGTTGATTTGGGGTGGAGAGTTCCGTAGATGTCTCTTAGGTCTGCTTAGTCTGGAGCTGAGTTCAAGTCCTGAATATATATGTTAATTTTTTGTCTCATTGATCTAATATTGGGAGTGTTGTGGTAAAATCTCCCACTATTATTGTGTTTGAGTATACTTAAGTCTCTTTGTAGGTCTCTAAGAACTTGCTTTATGAATCTGGGTGCTCCTGTATTGGATGCATACATATTTATGATAGTTAGCTCTTCTTGTTGATTTATCCATTTACCATTATTTAATGCCCTTCTTTGTCTCTTTTGATCTCTGTTGGCTTAAAGTCTGTTTAATCAGAGGCTAGAATTACAACCCCTTCTTTGCTTTCTGTTTGCTTGGTAAATATGCCTTCATTCCTTTATTTTGAGCCTATATTTTACTTTGCCCATCAGATGGCTCTCCTAAATACAACACACCAAAGGATCTTGACCCTTTATTGAATTTGCCAGTCTGTGTCTTTTAATTGGGGCATTTAGCCCATTTACATGTAATTTTAGTAATGTTATGTGTGAATTTGATCCTGTCATTATGATGCTAGCTGATTATTTTGCACATTGGTTGATGCTATTTCTTTGTAGTGTCATTGGTCTTTACATTTTGGTAGTTTTTACAGTGGCTGGTATCGTTTTCCCCTCCATATTTAGTACATCCCTCAGGAGCTCTTAAAGGCAGAAAAATCCCTCAACATTTGCTCCTCAGTAAAGGATTTTATTTCTCCCTCAATTATGAAGCTTAGTTTGCTGGATGTGAAATTCTGGGTTGATATATTTTTTCTTTAAGAATGTTGAATGTTGGCCCCCACTCTCTTCTGGCTTGTAGAGTTTCTGGAGAGATATCCACTGTTAGTCTGGTGGGCTTCCCTTTGTAGGTAACCTGATCTTTCTCTCTGGCTGCTTTACCTTTTTTCGTTCATTACAACCTTGGTGAATCTGACTATTACATGTCTAGGAATGTTCTTCTCAAGGAGTATCTTTGTGGTATTCTCTGAATTTTCTGAATTTGAATGTCGGCAGACTTGCTAGGTTGGGGAAGTTCCTCTGGATAATATCCTAAAGAGTGTTTTCCAACTTGGTCCCATCCTCCTCGTCACTTTCATAATCTCATATTTCTTGGAGTCTTTTTTCATTCATTTTCATTCTTTTTCCTCTAGTCTAGTCTTCACACATTATTTCATTAAGTTGATCTTCAATATCTGATGTCCTTTCTTCCTCTAGATTGATTTGGTCATTGATACTTGTGTACGCTTCATGAAGTTTTCATACTGTGCTTTTCAGCTCCATCATGTCATCTATGTTCTTCTCTAAAGTGGTTATTCTACTTAGCAATTCCTGAAAATGTTTATCAAGGTTCTTACCTTCCTTGAATGTATTAGAACATGTTCCTTTAGCTCAGAGGAGTTTTTATTACCCACCTTCTGAAGCCCACTTCTGTCAATTCATCAAACTTTCTCCATCCAGTTTTGGGCCAGTGCTGGTGAGGAGTTGTGATCCTTTGGAGGAGAAGAAGCATTCTGGTTTTTTTTTTTTTATTTTTAGCATTTTGGCATTGGTTTTTCCTCATCTTCATGAATTTATCTACCTTTGATTGTTGATACTGATAACGTTTGACTGGAGGCTTTGTGTGGGCATCCTTTTTGTTGATATTGATGTTATTCCTTTCTGTTTGTTAGTTTCCCTTTAACAGTCAGGCTCATCTTCTGCTGGTCTGCTGCAGATCCTCTCCAGACACTGTTTGCCTGAATATCACTAGCAGAGGCTGCAGAGCAGCAAAGATTTCTGCCTACTTCTTCCTTTAGAAGCTTCATTTCATTGGGCCACATGCCAGATGCCAGCTGGAGCTCTCCTGTATAAAATGTCGACCCCTCCTGGGAGGTGTCTCCCAGTTAGTAGGCAAGGGGGTCAGGGAACCAACTGAGGAGGCAGTCTCTTCCTTAGCATAGCTCATGCGCTGTGCCTGGAGATCCACTGCTCTCCTCAGAGCAGTTTAATTCTGCTGAAGTTATATCTGAAGCTGCGGTTTTCCCTAGGTGCTCTGTTTCAGGGAGCTGGGTGTTTTATCTATAAGTCCCTGACTGGTGCTGCTGCCTTTCTTTCAGACATACCCTGCCCAGTGAGGAGGAATCTAGAGAGGCAGTCTGGCCACAGATGCTTTGCTGCACTGTGGTGGGTTCTACCGCAATTCCAGACTGCCTTTTCTAATTTGTAAGGGAAAAACCTCCTCCTGGAGCCTCAGTAATGGCAAACGACCCTCCCTCAACCAAGCTTGAGTGTCTCAGATGAACTTCAGAGTAGTGTGCTGCCAGCAATAATTTCAGGTCATTGGATCTTAGCTTGCTGTGCTCCATCAGGGTGGAAGCTGCTGAACAAGACCACTTGGCTCCCTGGCTTCCGCCCTCATTCCAGAGGAGTGAATGGTTCTGTCTCACTGGGTTATGAAGAAAATCTGCTGCAGCTAGCTTGGTGTTGGCCCAAATGGCTGACCAGTTTTGTGCTTGAAACCAAGGGCCTTGGTGATATAGGCACTGAGGGAATTTCCTGGTCTGTGGGTTGCAAAAACCGTGGGAAAACTGTAGTATCTGGGCTGCATATCACAGTCCCTCACGGTTTCCCTTTGCTGGGGAGGGAGGTACCTGACCTCTTGCACTTCCAGGGTGAGTCAGTACCCCATTCTGCTTCTGCTCACCCTCCGTGGGATGCATCCACTATCTAACCGGTTCCAATGAGATGAACTGAGTACCTCAGTTGGAAATGCAGAAATCACCTGCTTTCTGATTTTCTCACTGGAAACTGCAGAACAGAGCTGTTCATATTTGGTCATACCACCAGATCCTCCCTAATCTTCCATCTTAGTGTATTTTCACACACTCTCATACACATACACACACACACATACCTGGCAGCACTAATTATATTCTCTAAATGTACCTACAGATACTTAATCACTTGCACGGTCACTATCATTTTATGCTTCATGGCTTAGACCAGTAATGCTCACTTGTGGGTGGTTTTGACCACCAGGGGTCATTTATCACTGTCCAAAGACATTTTCCATAGTTAAAACTGGGTAGGAGGTGCCACCATCATCTAGTGAATAGAAACTGGGGATGCTGCAAAATACCGTACAATGTAGAGGCAGCATCTCCACAACAAAGAATCATGTGGTTCATATTGTCATTTGTGCTGATATGCTGCAATGCTGGACTTCAGATTATAGCAATTTTTTTGCAAATTTGCTAAATTTCAAAAAATGAGGGAATAAAAAAAGATAGCTCTCAACCTAGGAATATTGTGAATGCCTAACTTAGATTTAGGAAGTGTACAGGTGCCCTTGGGTCTATCTTCTTTGTGTGCTGCTAGTTTATAATCATTTACTACCCATCAGGACCTTGTGGGTTATAGATTTAGATAGGGAAGGGATTTGACCATACAGCTGGGTCAGGTATAACAAATATGTGACTCATAGTCTCACTCACATAGAGTTTGAGAATTTAAGGCATGGGCTAGAATTCCTTATGAAACTGACTTTATAAACCTGGGAACACAACTTCCCACTGAATTCCACTTGAGCTATCTGTTTCAGTGACTGTGCAATACTTTGAGGTTACATACTATCTCATTTAATCCCAACCTGGGATAGTGTGTAATACCAAATTATTTACAACTATGTGGGATTAAATTAGATAGTATGTAAAATGCCAAAGAGTAGATTGGTAAGGTGAGGCCTAAAGAATTTCAATGACCTGCGGCCATCCTTTTTGATACTAACAATAAGCTAATAGCAACTTGTGTCCCTGCACCCAGAAGTCTTTCTGGCAGGTCTGTATTGAACGTGGCAGCATGTTGTCTACATTGACGGTATCTTCTGTGCTCTTCAGCCTTTGCCTATATGTGCTCCCTTCCTGCTCTGCACAATTTCATGAAGCAGGTGGAACACACTATTTTACCTTTTTAAGCAGTCTACAGAGGTTGGCTTGCTTCCCTTGGTTCACACAGATAGCATCCCAGGATACAGGTTTATCTGAATTACAAGTTAATGACCTCACTGCTCACAATAGCAAAGACATGGAATCAACCTAAAGGCCCATCAGTGGTAGACTGGATAAAGAAAATATGGTTCATATATACCATAGAATACTATGTAGTAATAAAAAAGAACGAGATTATGTCCTTTGCAGGAACATGGATGGAAGCAGAGACTATTATCCTTAGCAAACTAATGCAGGAAAAGTAAACCACATACTGCATATTCCCACTTACAAGTGGGAGCTAAAGATGAGAACTCATGAACACAAAGAAGGAAACAATAGAAAAAGCAGCATATTGGAGGGTGGGCGGTGGGAGGAGGTAGAGGATTAGGAAAAATATTTATTGGGTACTAGGCCTGGTACCTGGGTGATGAAATAATCAGTACAACTGACCCCTGTGACAAAAGTTTACCTGTATGGCAAACTTACACAGCTACCCCTGAAGCCAAAATAAAGGTTAAAAAAAAAAAGTTGATGATTTCACCTGTTCTCTTGGGGAAGGCTCTGAAAGTAGCAGCTACCTCTAGTTAAAAATCTTTCAGGAAAGAATCAACCAAACACAACATCACCTCTTTGTTTTTCTTGTCTGTCTCTTAATTATTCAGAAATGGGATTGCTGTATGGCAGACATCCAAATGTTGTCTACAGTAGAATTCAGAGATAGAAGCAAACACTTGAATCAGTCATGTGGTGAGATGCTACTTGTCACTTTCAAAGTTACAATCCAGATTTTCAGTGCATTTTCATCCAACTCTGGTGAACTTTTCCCAGGATGTCATGTACTATGGAATTTCCCCCCAAGTTATTATTATTCTGTGATAGATCCAGTTCCAATATGTTTCATTATAAAACAAGCCATGTGATGTATTCTGTTCAACTGATTACTTAAATGAAATGGATAACTATTTCCGATGTAAATGCTCTGAATAACCCACAAATTCCTCGGAAACACATTTGCATACTTTGAGATGACGAACACTCTAAATGCACCCTTCTTGTGACACCTAGTGAAATGTTTTCTGTCCCTAGAAGATCATTTAACATACTGTCCACTGCTGGACAGCATTCTTTTATTGTCACAGGAGCAGCGATTTCTCTAGGGATAGTCATATTATTCATGTAGAGACAAATTGAGGTGGTGAACCTTTAAAAGTTGACTCCAGGTTCAGTGAGTACGTAACTTAAATGTAGCCTCAGCTTGTTTAAATGGGCTACAGGGTGATGACGATACCCTCTCAGGCATGCAGTGGCTTACTGGAAAGTCAGGATAATTGCATCAACACTTTCAATTGTGATAGAAGTCTTCAAGAAACCAGCACTGCAGCATGTACTTGAAATGCACCATCTTGTACAGTTCTTTTTTCCAAGAAACTGAGATTCAAAACAGTGAAATATGTAGCATAAATATATATATATGAACTTGACTAGAACAAGGAAAATTCGTGTCCAAAGACTGTACTCATTTATTTGGTGATTTTCCCCTAGTGGCATGATAAATCTCCAAATCATGATGATGAATTGGCCTGAATGGATGCTTCTGTTTTACTCCTACTTGAAAACTTTTAGATCTGCAGGCATATCCCCTTAGGAAAAAGTGAAAGTTGCCTTAAACATTTGATAAAAAGTTATTTTGGGAGTACCCAAGTATTGATAACCAATCTGGTAAACAATAGTGAAATTGGTAGATGTCCTTATTATCACCTGCATAACCTGTATAATTCTTGAACATCTGTTTGTTCATTCAACACAGACGTGCTGAGTGTTTTCTAAATGTCAGGCATTGTTCCTGGTGATAGGATGTACAGCCTGAATTAAGAAAAGTGATAGACACTAGGCATGGTGACTCACGCCTATAATCCCAACACTTTGAAAGTTTGATTGATGAGGATCTCTTTAGGCCAGCCTGGATAACATAGGGACACCTATGTCTACAAAAAAATCCAATGAATCTCCTGGACATACTGGTGCATGCTTGTAGTCCCAGCTACTCAGGAGGCTGAGGTCGGAGGATGGCTTTAGCCCAGGAGTTGGAGGCTGCAGTGAGCTGTGACAGCATCACTGCCCTGCAGCTTTGGCAATATAGCAAGATACCATCTCCAAAAAAAATTAAAAAATAAAGACAAGTGATGTTTTTGCTATTTCTGACTATATGGAGATGGCACTATACACATCCCTATACAAATGAATAGGAATTTCATAGAGAGATGTTGAGGGTTTCATGGAAGAGCCAGCCAGTGTTCTAGGTGGTCATTGTGTGGCTTCATTATTCTTGTCTGCTTTCTTACTCCTTTAGGTTGCATTGGAGTTTTTGAAAACCTTGTCTCTTTGCAGGCTCGCCTCTGAACTTTGTTTCCTTGGAGCCACTTCACTGATACAGCTTCGGATGTGGATGTGGATTTGAACCATGTCACGGCCCCAGGGACTGCTATGGCTCCCTTTGTTTTTCACCTCTGTCTGTGTCACGTTAAACTCCAATGTCCTCTTTTGGATAACTGCTCTTGCCATCAAGTTCACCCTCATTGACAGCCAAGCACAGTATCCAGTTGTCAACACAAATTATGGCAAAATCAGGGGCCTGAAAACACCGTTACCCAGTGAGATCTTGGGTCCAGTGGAGCAGTACTTAGGGGTCCCCTATGCCTCACCCCCCACTGGGGAGAGGCGGTTTCAGCCCCCAGAATCCCCGTCCTCCTGGACTGGCATCCGAAATGCTACTCAGTTTGCTGCTGTGTGCCCTCAGCACCTGGATGAGAGATTCTTATTGCATGACATGCTGCCCATCTGGTTTACCCTCAATTTGGATACTTTGATGACCTATGTTCAAGATCAAAATGAAGACTGCCTTTACTTAAACATTTACGTGCCCACCGAAGATGGTGAGTACCTCATTGGAACAGAAAACAATGCCTCTTGCACAGGGTGTAGAGACATTTGCCAGGAGGGTTGTATAATGTCTCATGCATGATCTTTTCTATAACCTGTTTATTTTATTTTAATTTATTTTTCATATTCCAAATGCGGTTCTTGCAGCAGCTTACCCTGTGTTCCACTTGTATATATGGGACCATCTACTGGATGGACAAAACTATCAATAGCGACTTTAATTATTTTCATATATTGCCTAATTAATGTTTTATAGTTTTATTTGCAGATGAAAATTAATATGAGTATATATTGTTGCATGTTATACCTGAATCATCTGTAAAGGAATGAATCTGTAGAAAAATAATAGAATTAAGGACACTCTCATGTTCTAGTTTACAAACTGAAAGATAGAGAAAATAGTTCTTTATGCCATAATGACTTGAGATATTAGCACCTTGAGTTTTCAAAGAAAAACTTTATTTTTTTTTAAATATATAAGCAAGAGGTAGTTCATACAATGGTTGTATTTCATTGTTTAGAATCCATTTTCTTAATGTAAATTTGCACTTTGTTTTTTTCCAGTACCCACTACAATCAAATGATAAAATATAGTCAGATGATTCTAGCTACATTAGAGACTAATGTGTTTGTGTTTTTAAAAATTTCCTCTTTTTTCTATAAAACACCAATGAAAGTCTGTAAACACAATAACATTTAATATGTTAACCCAATGCTAATAAAACATGAACAGCTTTATGTGTATATAGTTTTCAAATTCAGATTTCCTAGGAAGAATAGTCAACTGAAGTTTAATTATGGGTCATTCACTAAGTGAATGAACTCTGCATTCACAACAACATATTGAAATGTTGGCATCATACTGATTCTCTCCAAAGACTTTCTCTTAGGCAGTATCTCAATTCATATCAGTGCTTTTATTTAGCAGGATAGATAGTAATATTATTATTTGGAATTCAGAATTCTGCTCTGACCACTCAGAATCTCGACTTTTTTTGCTTAGCTTTGTCTTTCTGCCTTGATCAGATCTGCTAAAATTTCTACATTTTTGCTTTCATAAAATGTGTAGATATATTTAAAAATGCAAAAATGGGACTTTATTTCAGGTAAGTATTTATCTTTAAATTTAAGAAATAACTTGGATGAGAAAAAGTTTTGGCAATTTCTTTGTAGTACAATAGTTTTATGAAACATAAATTATTTTTCTTTAGAAAGCAGTATTTTTTACAATTCCCTTTAAAATAAATCAGGTCTTGCTGAAGGTGAGTCTTTTCATTGAAATTGTCATCATGATCTACTAAGTTTAGTCTTGAGTCTTCATACCTACTTACAAATTTCTATATTTGTAATTAGCTATACCTTACCAATTTCTTTATTTAAATTTTATAGATTATAAATTTCTCTTTGCTGTCTAGATGACAGGTTAATTAATTAACTTAAATTACATATTTAACCTTTTGATAGGTGCTCAAATAAGATCAATATCAGTCCAGCCAGTCAGAAGCTCTAGTGGGACACATGGGACGTTGTTGACAAGGAACAGTTGGAGACCGAATCTGCATGTTCTGTGTGTGTGTGTGTGTGTGTGTGTGTGTGTGTGTGTGTGTGTGTTTGAGAGAGAGAAAGTGTGTGTTTGTGTCTACATGTGTCAGAGAGACAGAGAGAAAGAACCAGAGAAAAAGAAGGGGGTCTTTTGAGGAAGCAATGCAGAATATGGCTTGGTAGCTTGATTAAACATAAGTTGTGAAAGTCAAGCTGAGAAGTTCCAGTCTCACATACTAAGTTTATGTCAGTTCATACATGAGCGGATGGCACTACAATTTGAGATTTCTCTTGATCACCAAGGAGACTGAACACAGAAAGGCAATCTATGGAAACACTTCAGGATTTTAATGAGAACCTTTGGTATTGTTAGAAGTGAGGTTAAAAAGTAAGGGAAAAATAAAAAGACACATTTAGAAGTACTTGCTCAGACAAGATGTTGTATTAAATATAAAACTTGGAGGAGAAAAAGCCATAAGCAAGTCCAGGTTGCCTTGAGGAATGGACAGAGCGAAGGAACTACTTCCTGAGTGACCTACACCTGTACTTTTTCTCTGTATCCCTGGACATACATCTTAAGGTCTTATTCTCGAAAGATTTCAGGTGCAAGGAGCCCTTCCATTCTTCATCATGGGACTAAAAACACTGGGAAATATAAAGAAAAATATAAATGAAAGTCATTATTGCCCAAGCGAGGTGGCTAATACCTCTAATGTTTAGGAGGCTGAGGTGGGTGGATCACTTGAGGTCAGGAGTTTCTGACTAGCCTGGCCAATATGCTGAAACCTCTTCTTTGCTAAAAGTACACAAAATTAGTTGGGTGTGGTGGTTCATGCCTGTAATCCGTGCTACTCAGGAGGCTGAGGCAGGGGAATTGCTTGAACCTGAGGGGCAGAGGGAGGTTTCAGTGACTCAAGATTATACCACTGCACTCTAGTCTTCATTGCATAGTGAGACACTGTCTCAAAAAAAGAAAAACAGAAAAGAAAGTCACTGTCATTGTCTCTTCCATTGTAGGATAACAGCAAATGCCATTATAATTTCTAGAGACATTGAATTCTTTTTTTTTTCTAGCAATATAATTGAAAAAGGAAGATATTTTAAAAAGAGCAGATGATTGAATGCAAGGTGTCTGTGTCATCTTTTTCCCCAGGATGAAACCTGAGACTTTGAATTCTATTACTTAAGTAAACATGCCACGATTATTGATTTAGCACCTATTCAGTGAAACTTGGAGCTTTGTGATGAAATGTAAACAGACATGACATGGACATTGACCTGCAGAAATTTGGATAGTTAGTAAACAGAGAGGTAGATAATAAGCCATAGCATCCTAGTGAAGGAACGAAGAAAGTTCTGTGACAGTTCAGGGACAAGTTTTGTTTTGAGGAAATCTGGATGGAAGCTGTAAATTTTTGAAGTGTGTCCTGAAGAATATTTGGGCTATAGAAGGGATTCATCTGTTAGCATCTGATGAATGGAACATTAGAACACACAAATCTATGTTAAGCAGCTACATGCCAATCGTTGCTGTTACTACTACTTAGGTGTTAAGTGTGGCATGGTAACAGAAGCTCTGCTTTACCATATGCTGTTTCCATCAGTGCCATACCATAAAAGCTCTTTTATTTATTATTTATTTTTTTTTTTAGAGACAGGGTCTCATTCTGTCACCCAGGCTGAAGTGCAGTAGTGCAATCATAGCTCACTGTAGTCTTGACTTCCTGGGCTCAGAGAATTCTTCCATCTCAGCTTTCTGAGTAGCTGGGACTACCGATACACTCCGCCACACCTGGCTAATATATTTCATTTTATTATTCTGTAGAAATAGGGTGTCGCTATGTTGCTCTGGCTGGTCTTGGGCTCAAGTGCTCTCTCATTCTGGGATTACTGGCAGAAGCCGTTGGACTGGAACCATAAATGTTTTTATGTTATCCAGAGCTGCTGACCATGGCAATTTGTGGGGTGGACAAGCTACTTACGATGAAAGGGTGGCAGATGAACAACAGGGAAAGAAACTAGAAAGTCAAATAGTTTTGCTACTGTTTTCACACACAAGAAATGAATTCACTTCTCTTATAGACAGCACTGGATCTAATTCAAGATATAATTTATAGCATGATTTTCATCCTTGAGTATCTCCCATCTTTTCAGGAAGTCTTACACACTTTTCCAGCATTTCTGCATTAGTCAAGGGGTGTTGGATTGTATCCAGCTGATAGAAAATAACCTAGCCTCAATCTGGCATTGAGGGAAAAATCGAAATTTATTAGAAGGGTTGTGAGATATCCAAACTTACTGCAAAAGTTGAGAAATCAGATTGGGAGAATGGCAGATATGCAGATAGACTTTGGAGTCACCTGGAAGCAATGAATCTAAGGACATCATCAATCTTATGTCTGTTTCTTTGCTTCTTTCTGGAAATAGACTTGCTTTACATGGCATGTAAATGGGTTCTCTGCAGTTTTCATTAGATGTATTTTGTTTTTCTCAATACCACCAGTGAGGGACAAAGTTCCATAATTCCATAGTAAAAATCCCTGGGTCTACTTTTGATTGGCTCATTTGGTTCAAGAGTAAGAAGAGATAAAACTAGGCTTCTCTTGGGTATACAAGTTGGCAGGGGGAGAAGGACAGTTCTCACCACAAGGTGTCTGGAATGAGCAGGCACTACTTCACTTCCCTGTCCAAAATGTTTTTGAGGAACATTTATATGTCAGGCAAGCCTTAGAGACTGAGATTACAAGAGATACAAGCATTTCTAATTTTGAGAGATAGGTACTTATAGGCAGAAGAATCATGGTCCTTGAGAGATGTGCATGGCCTCCCTCCTGCCTTCACCCCTCATTCCTGGAACCTGGGAATAGGTTACTAGGCATGGCACCTGACTTCTTCAATATTCTGCTTTAAATATTTACTTCAAATGGCAAAGGTGACTAAGATTGTAGATGGAATTCTGTTTCCTAATCAGCAGACCTTCCAATAGAGAGAATTATCCTTGGTTATCTGATTGAGCACAGTATATTAACAGAGACCCTCCTGTGTGGCTCAAAAGGAGATTAGAGTTGGAGTAGAGTAACACAGTGTGTGAAAGTGATACCTGGACATTGCTGGCTTTGAGTATGAGAGCCAGGATCAAGGAATGTAGGCAACAGCCTTTAGAAGCTAGAAGAGATAAGGAAACTGATTCTTCCTTAGAGCTTCCAGAAAGGAGCCCAACAGCCCTGCTGACACCTTGATTCTATCCCCATGGAAGAAACTGTGACCCGTGGAAGAAACTCTACCTTTGAAAGAAACCTTTGCTCTGTAGAAGAAACTCTGAAGAAACTATAAAAGAGTAAATGTGTATTGTTCCAAGCTTATTAAGTTTGTGGAGATTTGTGATATTATTTGAAATTCATAATGAAGTATTACTCTGAAAACAAAGTTCAGAGTCACTGAAGTTGTTAGGTTTCTAGCCTTCTGACCCCATCTCCATTCTGAGATTCTACTTCCAATAATTTCTAGTTGAAAACACTCTTGGGCACTTAGAGTTTTTGCCTTCCTCAAGAATGCCAAGGAGACTATATAGATTATTCTTTTAGGGCAGATATTTGCCAGATATTTTAAAAATTTCCCTTCTAAAATTTGAGTGATAGTTACTTTGTCTCTGAGCTGGATCTTGCACTGTTGCCCAGGCTATAGTGCAGTGGCACAGTCATAGCTCACTGCAGCCTCAAACTCCTAGGCACAGTGATTCTACCACTTCAACCTCCTGAGTGTCTGGGACTACAGACTGGTACTATATTAAGCTTCAGAGAAGAAGCATGTCATGTCCAGGTTCCCGCAAATTAGAAAATGGTGGAATATATATATATATATATATATATATATATATATTTTTTTTTTTTTTTTTTTTTTTTTTAGAAGGAGTTTTGCTCTTGTTGTCCAGGCAGGAGTGCGATGGTGTGATCTCTACTCACAGCAACCTCTGCCTTCCATGATGAAGTGATTCTCCTGCCTCAGCCTCCTGAGTAGCTGGGATTACAGGCATGCACCACCATGCCCAGCTAGTTTTTGTAGAGATGGGGTTTCACCATGTTAGTCAGGCTGGTCTCAAACTCCTGACCTCAAGTGATCCACAAAGAAACAATGAAAAAAAAAATCCCCTATTAGATTTGCATTACAATTTTCAGCCACCATGACCGGCAAGTTTTTATATTTTTTAAAGAGTTGCAGCCTTCCCATGTTGCCCAGGCTGGTCTGGAGATCCTAGCCTCAAGTGATCCTACCATCTCAGACTCCAGAATTCTGGGATTACAGACATGAGCCACCACACTCAGGGACATTCTGCAAATTTGACATTTTGCATCAGGTTAATAT
This sequence comes from Papio anubis, assembly GCF_008728515.1. Lineage (NCBI taxonomy): Eukaryota > Metazoa > Chordata > Mammalia > Primates > Cercopithecidae > Papio > Papio anubis. Next base: position 4,010,002 of record NC_044997.1, read on the forward strand.
AGTCCCATGGTAAATTGTCCTAAATAGCATATTCAAAAGATACATTGTTTTGACACAGGAAAGTAATAAAGGGTCATTTAATTTTTCTTTTTTTTCAGACAGCTATAACAGCTTTCCAGAGGAGATGGCTTTGAATGACTTATAACGAAGTACCTCAATTGTTATTTCCTCATCTGTCTCCATAGAGTTTCACTTGTGATGGTGGCTGCAGCTTTACATTTTGTATTTTCCTACTTACAAACACTCCTGACAAAATCTTCTGAGCACTCCACTCCTTCTGGCTACAACTTAAGCTGTGGTCACTTCTGGGCAAAATGGTTCTCTGACCTTTTGAACGTACACTTTGTTTACTCCTCCAGCCAAACGTGTTTGCTGGAATTGGAATGACAGTTTATTCCCTTGGCAGATCAATCATTATGGGCAAGTGACTCAGCTTGCATGGGCCACAGTGGCCTCATGTCTAAAATAGAGGCAGCTGAGAGGTTTAAAGTTTTAATCCATATAGAATGCTTAGTATCCAGCACACACAAGCACCTGTAATCTGATATTAGTGCAACATCACTAATAATAGAAAACAGAACTTGAAAATTTCAGTGAAATAACATGTGTATAATGTGTCTGGAATGAATGGTAATCCAGGCATAATAAATGTTGATCATCTGTGACATAACAGTTTATTGTAATGGAGTGGTAAGCTTAAGAAATAAGACCAACAGCCTGTCATTTCTGGTGGTTTCTACTGTGGTTTTAACAAATGGGAATTTCAAGAAGAGTAACATTTTTGTTAAAAGAGCCCATTATTATCATTCTGCTTTATTTGTAACTTTACTCTTTTTGAGCTCCTGTTATCAAATGGATTTTGAGCATATGTGAATTAGATAAATTAATCACCATGAAAGGATTAGAATAACTTTTTGGAAAATTATCTGAAACCGTCAAATGGCAATAAAACTACTCTTCGTGTGTGAGATTAAAGAGAAATTAGTTTTCTTTCTCTTGTTGTCTAGACACACAAAGTCCAACTGTATGCATATAGTCACAAAATCTAGGTGAAAAATGAAAACTATGTTAACAGAGTGAGAGCGATGTTTTAACCAATCAACATCAACATACAATTGGTGACAATTACTAAATTACTCCAATTTTCATCTGGTAGTTGGATGTTTGACATTGTGTAGACATAGCTTGACAGTAAAGATAATTATGAAAGATTATTAAATAAGGGTCTCCCTGACACAGATTAACTGAAAAGTATTTAGTATTTTTTGAAAGCACAGGTAATCTGTGCTTGGAAATTATGTGTGTTTTGAATACTACTATTTGGTTGTATGAATTGTGCCTGTTTGAATAATTAAGAAATAGCTTCTCCTAATGAAGAACATTTTCCATCACATACATAATTTTCCAGTATGTGAATTCTAATTCAATTCAAATTGCAATTTTGATTCTTGTCATAATTTGAACAGATTACCTAGAATATATAATCAAATTTTCACATACTGCATGTCATAAGAATTTTTTTCTTAGAAATTGTCAGAGATAGAAACTTTAGGTGTGCCTAGTCCATTGGAATATTTGACCATTTAAAACAATTAGCTCATTATTTATTTGTGGAGTCTTGCTTCCTAAGATGTTGTAGCCTAATTTTTGTCATTTAATATTGCTGATTTAAATACTGTTATTTATTTTCCATAGTATTTTAGCCAAGCTATTTATTGTTTATTTATTTTTTATTTTGGAGACATAGTTTTGCTCTGTTGCCCAAGTTGGAGTGCAGTGTGGTGCAATGTCCACAACCTCCATCTCTCAGGTTCAAGAGATTCTCCTGCCTCCTGTGTAGCTGGGACTACAGGCATCTGCCACCACGCCCAGCAAATTTTTGTATTTTTAGTAGAGATGGGGTTTCACTGTGTTGGCCAGACTTGTCTCGAAATTCTGACCTCAGGTGATCTGCCCACCTCGGCTTCCCAAAGTGCTGGGATTACAGGTGTGAGCGACCATGCCTGGCCTAACCAATCCATTTAACCTTTTAAATATTTAGTGTCATCAACTATTAAAAATAAGAGTAATATGATTATCAATCCTCTGATTTTTTATTTAGAATCACAGTGATTTGGGAGCAAACAACTATATAGGAAATAATTATAAAAGAGAAAAGATTAGTGTAGTCTTGGAACTTTAATGTCATATTAATTGAATGTTAATCCTACGACTTTATCTTTCATTGCAAGATTCCTTGCCTGAATGAAGTACTGGAAACCCTTGTTGAGAGTAGGTCCTACCTTCCTAGTTTGTTTTTTGGTTTTCCTAAACCAGGCTGTTTACATAATGACTCAGTTTAACATTTTCTCTTTATATTTAAGCATCTCTTTCCTTGGTGCAATCACAGCCAAACTGCAGTGAAAACAAAAAGAAATTGAGTAGTTGTGAGCTCCAGATTTCAGAGTCACAGAGAGTTTGTGAGATCAAAACGTCTGTGCTCAATAAGTAAATTAGACCCTCCTAAATCACATAGTCAGTTTAAGGCAAGGGAATCAGAGAGAAAGACTCCGAAGGAGTGACATATCTGTGGAATAGCTACTGGTAAAATACAACAAAGATGAGACAGTGTAGTCTCCACCTTATTATTTCAATCTAACGTTCTGTATTGAGATTCAGAGAAGCAGGTCCAGGTTTCTACAAATTAGAAAGTGGTGGCTTGGTCCTATAATCCCAGTACTTTGGGAGCCTTGGTGGGCGGATTGCTTGAGCTCAGGAGTTTAGGCCAGCCTGGGCAACATGACAAAACCCTGTCCCTACCAAAAAAAAAAAAAAAAAAATAGCTGCACATGGTGGCACTGGCCTGTAGTCCTAGCTACTTGGGGGGCTGAGGTGGTAGGATCACTTGAGGATAGGAGATCAAGGCTGCAGTGAGCCAAGACCACAATGGGCACTCCAGCCTGGGTGACACATGAGACCTTGTATCTTAAAAAAAAAGGAAAGGAAAAACATTTCCCTGTTAGATTTTACATATCTGATGATGACTTTTAATGGTGAAGGCAAGCATTGGTATGTGGTCTGTGGTCTATGTGTGTTTGTTTGTATTTGTGTGTGTGTGTGTGTGTGTGTGTCTATGTGTGCGTGAATGGTGTTGAAGGAAACCCATAGGAAAAGTATCCGTAATTCATTTAAGATCAAATTTGTTACAGTTTTCTTGGAAATGCCAACTAATAAAACATGTAAACCACTCTACAGCCTCTTCCTCCCTAAAACCCCAAACATCTCAAAGTTTCCTTCAAGCCAGATATCCTCTTGGTCCTCTGTGCAAGTTGTCTGCACACTCCTCAGGTTTGTCTTTGGGAAAGTCCCTGTTGCCATCAGAAAGAAAGAACACAGCAGGCATTGATTTGTCTCAGGCAAAGGAGATCTTTGGGTGGGTTTCAACAAGATATGAAAATTCCAGGTTCATGAATACTCCCTTTTTTTTTCTTAAAAAGTTTATCTTTAGCTACGTTCTACTCCCCTCTCTGTCTTTTATGATATAATCATTAACTCAACAAGGGAACATCTACTATTCGCCTAACATCTTATCTACCTGTCACATATGGACTTTGGCCTCCAGTTAGGCTAATGATATTATTGATCTCCTACTCCCAGAGTATATTCTTTGGATGTTTTTGTCTCTTTTCCATTACTTGTTATCTTTAGAGACATTTTAGGTAGCTTACTTAAAAATTATTAATAAATAAGTCATTATTTGCAATTAGCATAGACAAGGCCTTAGGTGAGTGTAAGTGGGTATACGGGGAGATCTAACCCCTAAACCCACTGCTAGAAAAGTGAATGTGAAAGTCCCATTTATATGTGACCCAATTAAACCAACATTCCATACAAGGCACAAAATCTTCAGCGACTGCTTTAGCATTTCAGGGAAAAGACAATGGCGGCAAACATGAAAGTTGATGTTTTCTTTTCTTTTCTTTCTTTTCCTTTTTTTTTTTTTTTGAGACAGAGTCTCACTCTTGATGCCTGGAGTGCAATGTCATGATCTCGGCTCACTGCAACCTCCATCTCCTGGGTTCAAGTGATTCTCCTGCCTCAGCCTCCTGAGTAACTGTGACTACAGGCACCTGCCACTACACCGTGCTAATTTTTGTATTTTTTGTAGAGATGGGGTTTCACCATGTTGGCCTGGCTGGTCTCGAACTCCTGACCTCAGGCGATCCACCCACCTCAGCCTCCCAAAGTGCTGGGATTACAGGTGTGAACTACCACACCTGGCCAAACGTGGATGTGTTCTATGGAGGATCCTTGACAGAAAGATTTTCATTCAGTCTTGCGATGAATATACAGAGTGTAAACACGTGGTTGTGCAGTGGGGAAATGCTATGTTTCCTAAAACTGAGGTTCTTGTTTATTGCTTCTTTAGCTGCACAGAGACATAAAAGATGCAAAACTGGGGAGAAAGGAGAGATAAAACTATGACAAAACTGGAGGAGGACAACGTGCAATGATGTTGTAATTTAACATGTAAAGTACTCACTTTAGTATTTTTTACATAGTTACATTGTGACATTGCAGGATTCATAAGTGCAGTTCCATCCAAATGTATTGTAATGCATATTTTTTTCTTCTTAGCAGACTACACAATAAGGTTAAATCAAAGAACATGAGGCTTTGTTCTTACCAAATTCAAAAATACTTTTTATGACCTGGTATTTAAATCATTAACACAAAAGCTTTCAGGCTCCCAAAAATTTCTAATGTAACAAAATCCTTTCATAATTTTATATTTGAGATATATTAATTCAGATAGCTAGTATGAAATCAGTGAAATCAAGTTATACTTTGCATGTTTCTAAAATGTTTAAATTTAAAAATAGAAAATTAAGCCTAAAAAAACTTCAGCTTTCTCAAGAATATTAAAATGTTAACGAATTATTTAATTTTGAGTTAAATCAGATAATAATGAGAACAAATTACACCACTGCACATTCTACAGGGATCTTTGCACTTTACACTTTTGACTGTTTTGTTTTATCAGAGGCGATTTGGTATATTAAATATAATACTAGAAATTTACTAGAACTCGAAAGGTTTGAAACCCCAAGCTGCACACTGAGGTCACAGAATGTCTCCAAGCCAACCAATGCACTTTGCTTGTTGCCGAGGGAGCAGGGTGGCCTTTTGGCATTGACAGTGAGAAGTGTGAAGTAAAGCCTGTGGAGGTGAAACGCTTGCCAGGAAGCTTCAGCTTTTCTGTGATCCTAGGAAGAGAGAATAGATACTGGCAAGCCCCACCCAGAGAGCAGGCAGAAGACAAGTGCTCTGAGACTACACTTTAAGCCAACGGTAGGACCAAAAGGAAACAGATGCCTCAACCATCCCAACAGTGTTGTCAGAATGTCCCAAGGGCTTTTTCATGGCAAGTACCCTCTGGCCTCCTCCAGCAGTGCTTCCTAAAGCATACTCTGTCACCTACTTTGCAATCAGGTTATGTTAGGGCATGTTTTATTTTGGTGTGATGGTTGACCCTCCTAAACATGGACTTCCCTCAGACTGGTTCAAGATGGAAAAGAACTTTCTTCTGTTTTCTCCCAAAGTGCAACCACAGTGGAGAGCCCACAGTGTAGGCTTAGGCTGCCTGGGCCCTTCCTTTCTGGTTCTATCCTTTGACCATGTTAGGAATTTGGGGAAAGTACCTTCCTTCCCTAGTGACCTTTTCCTGTTTTTAGGCTCCTCCACGAGTGCTGCTATGTGAGCTCTGGCTCCTGTTTAGCTTTTATATCAGTTGTATCCTCAGTCCAGAAATGTATATGAGGTTTTTTCCCTCTTCAACCTTTGCTACAATACTGTAAAATGCTAGTTTTTATTTTTTTATTTTTTTAAGTAGTGCTTTCTAAATGGTTTTCATGAAAGCCACCTGGAGTACATGTTGAAAATTGATTTATTCGGAGTCCACCCCAAACCTAATAACCCATTTTGGGGATGGAGCCCAGGAATCTGCATTTTTAAAAAGTTGACCACCCTTTCAAGGTGATTCTGTAAGTCGTTCCTCAATGCAGTTGGAGAAATAGTGTTTTAAAGCAGTGATCCACAAAGTATTTTGCACATGTGCCCCCCAAAAGTATTTTGAAAAATCATGTGTCCCCTCACCTCACCCATCTAAGTTGACATCTAAACTTTTTCATGGGAAGTTAAATAGTTGACAGAGTTTGTATTTGCTGTTGTCACCTAAATATTGGTATTTTAAAATAAAAACTGTTATATCAAAAAAAAATTAAGATGAAGAGACACAACAACAAAGACAGAAATGAGGAAAACACCATGTGAGGATGGAAGTAAAGATTGAAGTGATTCATCCCTAAGCTAGGGAGCACTGTTGGAAACTACCAGGAACTAAGAGCAGAAGCATGAAGCATGAAGCACAATGCAAGTTGGAAGCATGAAGCACAATCCAAGTCAAAAGCATGAAATAGATTTTTCTTCAGAGCCTCTAGAAGGAATCATCTTAATTTTGGACTTTGCCCCAGAACAGTGAGAGACTATAGATTTTTGTTGTTTCCAGTCACCAAGTTTGTGGTAATTAGTTACAAAACCCCAGAAATGCATGCAGTCTGGATTAGATATATTCTGCGTACATATGTTGCCTAAGAATGCCAGAAGCCAGAAGAGTCTGCATTTCTGGTTCCTAAAATACTCTCTCAGTACCCATTGCTCTGTCTGTGGAAAGCTCTTCTGACACATTTTTAACCTTTAGGCTGTGTCCTATTTCCTCTGTCCACTAGGGAAGTAAGTCTTGAATTCCAGTCTCCCAAGGCTGACATTTTACCAAGTAAAAGACACTGCCTTTGTGTAACTCCCTCCTCTTTAAGTGTAGGGAGGAAATAAGATTTGCTTCTATCTCATGGAATATGATAGAGATAATGGAACACTACTTCCATAATTATGTTATATAAGCATATAAATTATCTTGCTGGCATACCCTTTCTGTTGCGTTCTTGGTTTCCATGCTTTGATGAAACGAGCAACCATGTTGAACAGGTACACGTGTCAAGAAACTGATAACTGCCTCTGTACAACAGCTGGCAAGGAACAGAGGCATTCAGTCCAGCATTCCCTAGGGCATTGAACCCTGCAAACAAGCCTGTAAGTGAATCTTCCTCTTTCAGCTTTAAAATGAGACCCCAGCTCAGGCCAACATTTTCATCAGTAAGAGACTTTGAAGCAGTGGATCCAACTGAGCTAGTGCCTGGATTCCTGATAAGCAAAAACTTTGATAAAGTAAATTCATTGTTTGAAGCTGTTAAATTTGTGATTACTTATTAGAAAGTAGTCAATAACTGTGGCATAATATGCAAAAAGTGGATTTCAGCTGAGTACAGTAATTTGCACCTGTAATCACAGCTACTTGGGAGGCTCAGGTGGTAGAATTGCTTGAGGCCAGGAGGTTGAGGCTGCAGTGAGCTATGATAGCACCACTGCAATCATAGTTCACTGCAGCTGTGTGCCTGGGAGACAAAGAAAAATCTTCTGTCTAAAAAAAGACATGGATTTCAAAAGTTAGACAGATTGTAACCCAGCTTCTACATACATATCATGTATTTATTGGAGGGATATATATTTTGAGATTTTGCAACCTTAGGAACAGTTAGTTGGCAAGTGAAAGAAATTTTGGTTAAATTGACTTAAGGGAAAAGAAGAGATTTTTCAGACTCCCTTTACTAGCAGTACATTTAGTTTAGAAAATATTGTCCTGTGGTCTAATCATTGCCGTTAGGAACCTGGCACTTTGGTGCCATGTTTCTTCTTTTGGCTTTCTCAGAGACGCTGCCTTTGTGTGATGGTAGGCAGTCAACAGCATTTCCTAGTATGTCACTGTTTTCTCAGAGAAGCATATTGGCCTGGGAACTATGCATATTGGCCTAATTTTAGTTGCATACCAACCAATGTCTGTATCCAGTGAAAAGAGACACTTAGATTGAAAGAAACACTTAGATTGAAACTTAGATTGAATAGACACTTAGAATCTCTTCCCAGAGTTGGGAAGAGATTGGGTGGGTCCAGTAGGCTCTAGATAGATGCAAGTAAGATTGCTCCCCAATAAGATTGCTCCCCAGAGGAAAACTGAATGCTGGGCAAGCAAAACTCATTAATGTTCATTGTCATTGCTCATACTACAAATACTCCCAAAGAAGAAAGAAAGGCATGGGTGCTTCATGGAAGAGACTAGCTTGGGGGAAAAATCTTACCTAGGATATATATTTTTTTCACCTAAAAAGAACTTGGATATTCAGAAACGAGAAAACTTGTGTATTAGTTGCTGTTGTTGGTTTGTAAACAGCTGTATCTTTTAGTGACATATAGAAATAAAATGACAGGAACAGATGAGGATATTTCTATTATAATGTTATACAGGCAGTTCTAGGTTGGGAGTCATCCTCCTGGGACACTCCTGGGTTTGGAAGCTGTCAGCTGGTGGCAAATTAGAGATAGCCTGAGATTTAAAGTGAGATGGGAAATATGACTTCAAATGAATTAGGCTCTTTTGCACTGGGTGTAATATGCTGTGCCTGGCATCTCTTTTAAGAGTTCTAACTGGAAGGCTGGGTTTACTGAAGAATAAGCCAGTTTGGGGAGTTAGTCTGGTGAACATGAAAATGAATTTGGACAAATTTCAGTCTAAGCCTTTAGCACAGTGGAAATTTGGAAAGAGTTTCATTGTAGAACATTAGGCAAATGGCTGATAAAAGAACTTCCAGTTTTTTCTCAAGAAATTCTGCAAAAAGCAAAGGAGGTCGTACTTAGCCTCCTTTTTCTGCTCTTTCTGCTTTTTCTGCAGTGGACTTCTTTGTGAGATTATGCTGTGAATGAGTTCTCAAGCTGGTGATAAAACCTCGTCTTCAATTCTTGTGCAACCTTGTAAGTCCAAGGAGGCACCACTATATCCTTAATTACATTAAGTGTCACTGGGTTGTTTGTTAATGTTTGCTTCCATAAGGGCCCCAGGCATTAGCAAACATATAGTTTATTCATTTATTCACTCAGTGAATATTTATTGAGCCTGTTCTAATTTTCAGGCCACTTTGCTAAATGTCATCCTATCACTTTCCTTGCAAGCTATATTATATAGGGGAAACTGCACAACTAACTGGAATTTAGTTGTATAATTTAGTATAATTTAGTATATTTAGTATAATCATTGCAATTATGCAGAAAGCTGGGGATATATGAGAACACCTGGGAGGAGTATGTATCCCAGACTGAGAGAGTAAAAATGCAGTAAGGGGAAATTTGACGAATGAGTAACTGACCAAATTGCTGGGAGGAAGGTCATTTCAGACAGAAGGAGGAGAGTGTTCAAAGCTGAAGTCTAGAGCCTGACAATATCGATTCTCTTATCTAAGTGTTGTTTACAAAACTGAATGGCGGTGAATTTGAAGCCTGAAATGTCTGAAGTGTAGTCTCTGTATGGTCAGTGAATTTCAGAGCACATCCTTCAGTCACCAGTGGAGCTAGAGAGAATATATTGATATATATGCTCTAACGAAAACTGAGAAGCTCAACCATGACAGTTATTTATCTAAAAGGGGGTCTGATCTCCTTTTAGAAATGGGAAGCAAGGGTGGACAGCATAGCCCATAGACTAAATCAATCACACTCTCTGTCTGTTTTTGCCAAAGAGTTTAATGGAACACAAATACACCCATTTATTTACGTAGTATCTGTTACTGTTTTCACACTACAAAGGCAAAGTTGAGTAGTTGCAAAGGAGACTATGTGACCTGCAAAGCCTACAATATATACAATCTTACCCTTTATTTTAAAAAGTGTTCTGACCCCTGATGTAAAGGACTAGCTTCCTGAAGTCACATGGAGATTTTCTAAATTACCATGTAGACATAAATAGAAGAGTACAGAAGTTCCGTGATATACAGCAATGGTTCTCAAACTGGCTATGAATTTTTCCAAATGCAGATTCCTGGGCTCTATCCAGCCTTCCAGTTACTCACAAAGTCTGAGGATAGGTCTTAACAATTTGAACTGTAGTGGCCTTGTAGGTGGTATTGATGGCAAAAATTTTACATGTATATATCCATTGTGGATATATACATGTATATATCAATTTTGAGATGGAATCTCAAAAAACAAACAAACACAAAAACAAAAAAAAAGCTCTGTTGCCCTGGCTGGAGGGCACTGGCCTGATCTCAGCTCACTGCAAGCTCCGCCTCCTGGGTTCATGCCATTCTCCTGTCTTAGACTCCCGAGTAGCTGGGATTACAGATGCCCGCCACCACACCTCGCTAATTTTTTTGTATTTTTTTTAGTAGAGACAGGGTTTCACCGTGTTAGCCAGGATGGTCTTGATCTCCTGACCTTGTGATCCACCCACCTCGGCCACCAAAAATGCTGGGATTACAGGCATGAGCCACCATGCCTGGCCCTGAAATATTTTTTAAACCAAATATAAACAGATTATCCTTTCCACCATTAAAAACCAATTAGGAAAAAAAAAATGATAAAAGGCTTTTTTTAAGACCATTGCTTATATGGTTTATGCAAGATAACTTCCTGAAGTAACCTCTGAGACGAAATAGTTGCAAAGTATTTCCGTATTGAATTAATTAACAGATGGACAAAAAGGAATTATTAGTCGTAGATCTTTAAAATCAAATCCGTTTAAACAAAACACTATCAACCCAGCACCCAAAGAACACAACCAATCAAACGATGAAAAATATACACAATTATACACTACTACTACTAGATGATTATGATGATGAGGAGGATGGTGATGATTGTGATGATGATGATAATATGGTTGATGAGGATGGTAAAAGTGAGGGCGATTTTGATGATATTGGTGATGAGGATGGTGAAGGTGATGGTGATATGATGATGATGATGGTGATGGTAGTGATGGTGATGAGTATAGTGAAAGTTACAGTGATTATGACCTAATGATGGAGCTGCTGCTGCTGATGACGATGGTGATGGTCATGATGACAGCAATGAAGATAACAATTATTGTGATGATAGTTTTGGTGATAATAGTAATAATTGTGGTGATAATCTGTTTCTACATCTCAATCTCTGTTTCTCCCCCAGTCTCCATACAAACAAAACAACCTTAGAGACATTTCAAACTTACCATATTCAAAATGCAGCTGCTGCTTTTGACACAATGAATGCCCTTCTCTCTGCATTTTTACTATCTTAGGAGAATTCACAGCATCTGCTTATCACTCAGTGAGTCAAATGTGCTAGCTGCTCATCCACATGTCTGAATGGCTGCCTTGAGGAATTGGGGACCTACAGTGAGCAACAATGCTGTGCTGGGGCAAGGATGAATAAAGGAGGGATGAATTCAAGTTGTTGGAGGAAAACAGGGCAGTCGACTCTACCTGGAGCTCTCAGATGAGCCTAATGTTGGTGGAGATATCCAAGGGCATTTTGAAGACTTAGAAGAATGTTATCAGGCAGAACAGACATTCTTAACTAAGAGCAATTTTGGAACCGCTGTATAGGACAGCCTCCACCCCACACAATGATCTGGCCCCTAATGTGAACAGTACTGAGGTAGAGACAGCATGTGGTAGACTATAGAAGTCTATAGGAAAGAGAATCTGAAAAAAACTGTGCTAGAGGAACACTGAAGAATGTGGAGCAATTGAACAAATGTCTTTGCAGATATATTGGTACAAAATTGCAATGGAGTGCCAATGGGACAGGGAAAATGGACAAGTCCTACAATTCACAGTTCTTAACCATCCCCAAAGTGCCCCAAAGCTACAGAAGTTGGTGTGCATGTATTATCTCATTGATTCTGTTTGGTAATTACCATGCTGGCAGCTGGAGTCCCATGAAGGAACATTTTTAAACAGAAAAGTGACAAGCTCTGATTTGCATTTTGAGATTAATTACTGAGACTAATAGTTATTTGTTAACTTGCCCAGTTCGGGCTAGGTAGACATCTAGAGGGTATAATTTGATTTGTTTTGCAGAAGGGTGGTTGGCCTCTACATCATCTTGGCACACCACCTGAATTTCTTACCACCGAAGAATTATGTATTTAGCGAATGGCCATCTCATTTCTAAGACCCATCAAAGAAGTGAGAATGGATTAGGTATGGAACAAGTTGACCATTGGATTAGTTTATCAGATGATTAATATGCCATGCTAATTTATCAAGACATGGGACATTTAAAGAAGGGGAGAGTAACAGATACATATGTAACATATGCAGGGAAGATAGGAGACATTTGTCTCAATTTCTGTTTTCTTAATGCATGAATAAGCCTATTGGTAGATAAAGTTTGGGTTTGGTTCTGCTTCCTAAGTCAGGCTGCAAAATATTTTTTTATCAGTATTCTGAAATTGACTGTCATGTCAAGACTCTAAAAAAGTATCCATAGGTATATTTAAAAATAAAATATCATCTTTACATCTTATGAAGAACATCTGTTTACTATTTATTGGAATACAAAGTGGAATTTAGCTGTAACCATTAGAAAGTGACGAACAGTGTTTCTTCCACTATGCCATAATTATAGTGAGAGGAAACTATCAAAAAGAAATATTTCGTTCCTTTATATATAGTTGGCACAAAAATGTCCACATATATGAATAATATAAATAATGCATCATGAAAAGAAAACCTTCCATTACTGTTAAGAAAATTAATCAGTTGTCATTACTGTGGGATTTGGGATACATCTTACATGTTCTTGGTTAGATTCAGGAGCCAAAGAACAATGCCTAATTGAAGAAAGTGGGCTGTAATTTTGTGCTTTTAAAACAATGGCCTCTGGCCAAATATGGGCAAAATAAACAATATTCAATTTATTACTTTACATTGGTTACCTTCATCCTGCTGGAAAAGAGAGATGATTTACAGTTATATTTTTCCTGCACAATTAACATCATTGTTGCCAGTTTTATAGAAGAGGCAGGAAAGTGGGCTTGCAATGATTTATTGTGAATGCATGAAACAATGAATGCTACTAGCAACAGAGTTTTAATAGGAAAAAATTAAAGCACATAGTATTAAAAATAAAAGCCCCTGGGCGCGGTGGCTCATGCCTGTAATCTCAGCACTTTCGCCGACTGAGGCGGGCAGATCGAGGGCAGCCTGACTAAAATGCCGAAACCCCATGTCTACTAAAAATACAAAAATTAGCTGGGCGTGGTGGTACATGCCTGTAATCCCAGCTACTCAGGAGACTTGAGGCAGGAAAATTGCTTGACCTTGAGAGGCGGAAGTTGCAGTAAGCCAAGATGACACCACTGCAGTCTAGCCTGGGCAACAGAGGGAGACTTCATCTCAAAAAATTAAATAATATTTATTTAATTAGAGGGGGCGGAGCAAGATGGCCAAATAGGAACAGCTCCAGTCTCCAACTCCCAGCGCCAGCGACACAGAAGACCGGTGATTTCTGCATTTTCAACTGAGGTACGGGGTTCATCTCACTGGGGAGTGCCAGACCATCAGTGCTGGTCAGCTGCTGCAGCCCGACCAGCGAGAGGTGAAGCAGGGCCAGGCATCGCCTCACCTGGGAAGCACAAGGGGGAAGGGAATCCCTTTTCCTAGCCAGGGGAACTGAGACACACAACACCTGGAAAATCGGGTAACTCCCACCCCAATATTGCGCTTTAAGCAAACAGGCACACCAGGAGATCATATCCCACACCTGGCCGGGAGGGTCCCATGCCCATGGAGCCTCCCTCATTGCCAGCACAGCAGTCTGTGATCTACCTGCAAGGCAGCAGCAAGGCTGGGGGAGGGGCGCCCGCCATTGCTGAGGCTTAAGTAGGTAAACAAAGCTGCTGGGAAGCTCCAACTGGGTGGAGCTCACAGCAGATCAAGAAACCTGCCTGTCTCTGTAGACTCCACCTCTGGGGACAGGGCACAGCTACACAACAACAACAACAACAACAACAAAGCAGCAGAAACCTCTGCAGACGCAAACGACTCTGTCTGACAGCTTTGAAGAGAGCAGTGGATCTCCCAACAAGGAGGCTGAGATCTGAGAAGGGACAGACTGCCTGCTCAAGTGGGTCCCTGACCCCTGAGTAGCCTAACTGGGAGACATCCCCCACTAGGGGCAGTCTGACACCCCACAACTCACAGGGTGGAGTACACCCCTGAGAGGAAGCTTCCAAAGCAAGAATCAGACAGGTACACTCGCTGTTCAGAAATATTCTATCTTCTGCAGCCTCTGCTGGTGATACCCAGGTAAACAGGGTCTGGAGTAGACCTCAAGCAATCTCCAACAGACCTACAGCTGAGGGTCCTGACTGTTAGAAGGAAAACTATCAAACAGGAAGGACACCTACACCAAAACCCCATCAGTACATCACCATCATCAAAGACCAGAGGCAGATAAAACCACAAAGATGGGGAAAAAGCAGGGCAGAAAAGCTGGAAATTCAAAAAATAAGAGCACATCTCCCCCGGCAAAGGAGCGCAGCTCATCGCCAGCAATGGATCAAAGCTGGACGGAGAATGACTTTAACGAGATAAGAGAAGAAGGCTTCAGTCCATCAAATTTCTCAGAGCTAAAGGAGGAATTACGTACCCAGCGCAAAGAAACTAAAAATCTTGAAAAAAAAGTGGAAGAATTGACGGCTAGAGTAATTAATGCAGAGAAGGTCATAACCGAAATGAAAGAGATGAAAACCATGACACGAGAAATACGTGACAAATGCACAAGCTTCAGTAACCGACTCGATCAACTGGAAGAAAGAGTATCAGCGATTGAGGATCAAATGAATGAAATGAAGTGAGAAGAGAAACCAAAAGAAAAAAGAAGAAAAAGAAATGAACAAAGCCTGCAAGAAGTATGGGATTATGTAAAAAGACCAAATCTACGTCTGATTGGGGTGCCTGAAAGTGAGGGGGAAAATGGAACCAAGTTGGAAAACACTCTTCAGGATATCATCCAGGAGAACTTCCCCAACCTAGTAGGGCAGGCCAACATTCAAATCCAGGAAATACAGAGAACGCCACAAAGATACTCGTCGAGAAGAGCAAGTCCAAGACACATAATTGCCAGATTCACCAAAGTTGAAATGAAGGAAAAAATCTTAAGGGCAGCCAGAGAGAAAGGTCGGGTTACCTACAAAGGGAAGCCCATCAGACTCACAGCAGATCTCTCGGCAGAAACTCTACAAGCCAGAAGAGAGTGGGGGCCAATATTCAACATTCTTAAAGAAAAGAATTTTAAACCCAGAATTTCATATCCAGCCAAACTAAGTTTCATAAGTGAAGGAGAAATAAAATCCTTTACAGATAAGCAAATGCTTAGAGATTTTGTCACCACTAGGCCTGCCTTACAAGAGACCCTGAAGGAAGCACTCAACATGGAAAGGAACAACCGGTACCAGCCATTGCAAAAACATGCCAAAATGTAAAGACCATCGAGGCTAGGAAGAAACTGCATCAACTAACGAGCAAAATAACCAGTTAATATCATAATGGCAGGATCAAGTTCACACATAACAATCTTAACCTTAAATGTAAATGGACTAAATGCTCCAATTAAAAGACACAGACTGGCAAACTGGATAAAGAGTCAAGACCCATCAGTATGCTGTATTCAGGAGACCCATCTCACACGCAGAGACATACATAGGCTCAAAATAAAGGGATGGAGGAAGATTTACCAAGCAAATGGAGAACAAAAAAAAGCAGGGGTTGCAATCCTAGTCTCTGATAAAACAGACTTTAAACCATCAAAGATCAAAAGAGACAAAGAAGGCCATTACATAATGGTAAAGGGATCAATTCAACAGGAAGAGCTAACTATCCTAAATATATATGCACCCAATACAGGAGCACCCAGATTCATAAAGCAAGTCCTTAGAGACTTACAAAGAGACTTAGACTCCCATACAATAATAATGGGAGACTTCAACACTCCACTGTCAACATTAGACAGATCAACAAGACAGAAAGTTAACAAGGATATCCAGGAATTGAACTCATCTCTGCAGCAAGCAGACCTAATAGACATCTATAGAACTCTCCACCCCAAATCAACAGAATATACATTCTTCTCAGCACCACATCGTACTTACTCCAAAATTGACCACGTAATTGGAAGTAAAGCACTCCTCAGCAAATGTACAAGAACAGAAATTATAACAAACTCTCTCTCAGACCACAGTGCAATCAAACTAGAACTCAGGACTAAGAAACTCAATCAAAACCGCTCAACTACATGGAAACTGAACAACCTGCTCCTGAATGACTACTGGGTACATAATGAAATGAAGGCAGAAATAAATATGTTCTTTGAAACCAGTGAGAACAAAGATACAACAAACCAGAATCTCTGGGACACATTTAAAGCAATGTGTAGAGAGAAATTTATAGCACTAAATGCCCACGAGAGAAAGCTGGAAAGATCTAAAATTGACCCCATAACATCACAATTAAAAGAACTAGAGAAATGAGAGCAAACACATTCAAAAGCTAGCAGAAGGCAAGAAATTACTAAGATCAGAGCACAACTGAAGGAGATAGAGACACAAAAAACCCTCCAAAAAGTCATTGAATCCAGGAGCTGATTTTTTGAAACAATCAGTAAAATTGATAGACCACTAGCAAGACTAATAAAGAAGAAAAGAGAGAAGAATCTAATAGATGCAATAAAAAGGGATTAGGGGATATCACCACCCACCCCACAGAAATACAAACTACCTTCAGAGAATACTATAAACACCTCTACGCAAATAAACTGAAAAACCTTGAAGAAATGGATAATTTCCTGGATAGTTACAGTCTCCCAAGACTAAACCAGGAAGAATTTGAATCCCTGAATAGACCAATAGCAGACTCTGAAATTGAGGCAATAATTAATAGCCTACCAATGAAAAAAAAGTCCAGGACCAGATGGATTCACAGCTGAATTCTACCAGAGGTACAAGGAGGAGCTGGTACCATTCCTTCTGAAACTATTCGAATCAATAGAAAAAGAGGGAATCCTCCCTAACTCATTTTATGAGGCCAACATCATCCTGATACCAAAGCCTGGCAGAGACACAACAAAAAAAGAGAATTTTAGACCAATATCCCTGACGAACATTGATGCCAAAATCCTTAATAAAGTACTGGCAAACTGAATCCAACAACACATCAAAAAGCTTACCCACCATGATCAAGTGGGCTTCATCCCTGGGATGCAAGGCTGATTCAACATACACAAATCAATAAACGTAATCCAGCATATAAACAGAAGCAAAGACAAAAACCACATGATTATCTCAATAGATACAGAAAAGGCCTTTGACAACGTTCAACAGCCCTTCATGCTAAAAACTCTCAATAAATTTGGTATTAATGGAACATATCTCAAAATAATAAGAGCTATTTATGACAAACCCACAGCCAATATCATACTGAATGTGCAAAAACTAAGCATTCCCTTTGAAAACTGACACAAGACAGGGATACCCTCTCTCACCACTCCTATTCAACATAGTGTTGGAAGTTCTGGCTAGGGCAATCAAGCAGGAGAAAGAAATAAATGGTATTGAGTTAGGAAAAGAAGTCAAATTGTCCCTGTTTGCAGATGACATAATTGTATATTTAGAAAACCCCATTGTCTCAGCCCAAAATCTCCTTAAGCTGATAAGCAACTTCAACAAAGTCTCAGGATACAAAATGAATGGGCAAAAATCACAAGCATTCTTATACACCAGTAACAGACAAACAGAGAGCCAAATCATGAATGAACTCCCATTTGCAATAGCTTCGAGAGAATAAAATACATAGGAATCCAACTTAGAAGGGATATGAAGGATCTCTTTAAGGAGAACTACAAACCACTGCTAAGTGAAATAAAAGAGGACACAAACAAATGGAAGAACATACATGCTCATGGATAGGAAGAATCAATATCGTAAAAATGGCCATACTGCCCAAGGTAACTGGTACAAGACAGGGATGCCCTCTCTCACCACTCCTATTCAACATAGTGTTGGAAGTTCTGGCGAGGGCAATCAGGCAAGAGAAAGAAATAAAGGGTATTCAGTTAGGAAAAGAAGAAGTCAAGTTGTCCCTGTTTGCAGATGACACAATTGTCTGTTTAGAAAACCCTGTCATCTCAGCCCAAAATTTCTTTAAGCTGATAAGCAACTTCACAAAGTCTCAGGATACAAAATCAATGTGCAAAAATCATAGATATTATTATACACAAGCATATTAGATAAATACAGAAGTGTATTAGAAAAATCCAGTCTGCTGGATTATAGGGCTTGAGACCAGTCAAGTGGGGATGCACCAAATCCCACCATTCTGTCATCCCAACCCCATTGCAATTGGAAGGGTCTGCAAATTCCTTCCTTGCAGCTAGGGTTACTGGTTATGAGTGGCAGCCTCTTGTGCATAGGGAGTGAGGTCTGAGAGGGAACAGCAGAGCCCTGAAAAGTTCTTTCCACTGGACATTGAGCATCTAGACAACTCAGCTTCTGGAATAGCTACACCTCACTAATTTTTTATTTTGATTTTTGTAGCGATAGGGTCTCAGTATTTTGCTCAGATTAGTTTCAAAATCCTAGCCTCAAGCAGTTTTCCTGCCTTGGACTTCCAAAGCACTGGGATTACAAGCATGAACCACTGCACTTGGCCATAACCTACAGTTTTTGTTAGAGATAATTAAATAAGGATGAGGCTAAAATGAGGTTAGTCTCATAATGCTTAAAACAGTGATATGCTTAGGAGCAGCTGCAGGAATATCTGATCTAATCTTGGAGGCAGCCCAAAGGGTTTCTCAAGGAAAGCACAATTTAAGCCAAAACCTGAGAGATGAGCAGGGATTGACCAACTAATGAGCAGACACACACACCAAATTCTGCAGTCAGTTCCTTGCATAGCATGGAAAATTGATTTCTACAACTATGCATTTACTTTTCTCCCACCACCCACCAACACTGCTTTATTTTTTATCTTTATTTATTTATTTATTTATTTGAGACAGGATCTCACTCTGTCACTCAGGCTGGATTGCAGTAGAGTGATCTTGGCTTACTGCAGCCTCAACCTCGTTGGCTCTAGTAATCATTCCACCTACGCCTCCCTAGTTAGAATAGCTGAGACTACATATGCACAACACCATGTCTGGTCAATTTCTTTATTTTTTTTTAATTTTTATTATTTTTATTTTTTTTATTTTGTAGAGATGAGATTTTGCCATGTTGGCCAGTCTAGTCTCAATATCCTTGGCTCAAGTGATCAGCCCACCTAAGGGTTACAGGCATGAGACATCGTTTTTATTTTGCGTATCATTCTACAACTGATAATATTTAATAATAATTGACAATATCCTGTACATTCCAAGAAAAGTAAGCTTAAGTTCTGTTGAAAAATGAATTTCTGTGAGAAGACTTTCGTAGTTTGACTTGAGGCTGATATCAACATTAGTAGTGAGCATTTGGCTACACACCTGTCACATTCAAAATCCAATTTATTTTCAATCTTTATTTTGGTGTCAGTAAGTGCTGAAGATTTTGATCCACTGTGCATTTTCCTAGTCCAGATTCTACTCAAAGCAGAGGTTTAGATAAATCCTTTGTTTATTGCAAGTAGCATGCCAAGAAGAGGGATGAGGAATCAGCATGGTGATGAGGGAAGGAATGAGAAATAATCACTATTTAGACTAGCTAAGTTGTGGAATCAACGTATGTATCCATCAACCGTGCATTGGATATAGAAAATGTGGTACACACACATGACTGAATACTAGGCAGCCATAAAAAAGAATGAAATCATGTCCTTTGCAGCAACATGGATGTGGCTGGAGGCCATTATCCTAAGTGAAATAACTCAGAAACATAAAATCAAATACCACATGTTCTTACTTATAACTGGGAGCTAAACAATGGGTACATGTGGATCTAGAGATGGAAACAATCAATACTGGAGTTTCAAACAGGGGAAAGGATGGGAGGGGGTGAGGTTTGAAATATTACCTATGGGTACAGTGTTTACTCTTTTTGTGACTGGTACCCTAGAAACCCATGTGTAACCAGTGTACAATATACCCATGTAAGAAACCTGCACATGCACCCCTGAACTTAAACTAAAATTAAAAACAAACAGAAACACACAGAAAAAAATTGTATTGGCCACAGAGGAGAGACAGCTGCTTGACCCAGTGAGACTGTCTGAAAACCCTTATGATATATGTCTCTAGAGCACCTTTCCCAGGTAAAAATGGAGGACCCACATTCTCATCATCTTTCATCTTTAAAAACTCCACAGAAATATAATCTACCATCAGAGAATACTATAAACACCTCTATGCAAATAAATTAGAAAACTTAGTAGAAATGGATAAATTCCTGGACACATACATTCTCCCAAGACTAAACCAGGAAGAAGTGGAATCACTGAATAGAGTAATAACAGGTTCTGAAATTGAGGCAATAATTAATAGCCTACCAACCAAAAAAAGTCCAGGACCAGACAGATTCACAGTTGAATTCTACGAGAGGTACAAGGAGGAGCTAGTATCATTCCTTCTGAAATTATTCCAATCAATAGAAAAAGAGGGATTCCTTCCTAACTCATTTTAGGAGGCCAACATCATCCTGATACCAATGCCTGGCAAAGACACAACAAAAAAGAGAATTTTAGACCAATATCTCTGATGAACATCGATGCCAAAATCCTCAATAAAATACTGGCAAAATAAATCCAGCAGCACATCAAAAAAGTTGATCAAGTGGGCTTCATCCCTGGGATGCAAGGCTGGTGCAATATATGCAAATCAATAAATGTAATCCAGCATATAAACAGAACCAAAGACAAAAACCACATGATCATCTCAATAGATGCAGAAAAGGCCTTTGACAAAATTCAACAGCCCTTCATGATAAAAACTCTTAATAAATTCTGTATTGATGGAATGTATCTCAAAATAATAAGAGCTATTTATGACAAATGCACAGCCAATATCATACTGAAATGTCATACTGAAACTGGAAGCATTCTGCCTGAAAACTGGCACAAGAGAGGGATGCCCTCTCTCACCACTCCTATTCAACATAGTGTTGGAAGTTCTAGCCAGGGCAATCAGGCAAGAGAAAGAGATAAAGGGTATTCAATTAGGAAAAGAAGAAGTCAAATTGTCCCTGTTTGCAGATGACATGATTGTCTGTTTAGAAAACCCCGTCATCTCAGCCCAAAATCTCTTTAAGGTGGTAAACAACTTTAGCAAAGTCTCAGGATACAAAATCAATGTGCAAAATCATAAGCATTAATACACCAATAACAGACAGAGTACCAAATCGTGAGTGAACTCCCTTTCACAGTTGCTACAAACAGAATAAAATACCTAGGAATCCAACTTAGAAGGGATGTGTATGACCTCTTCAAGGAGAACTACAAACCACTGCTCAATGAAATAAAAGAGGACACAAACAAATGGAAGAACATTCCATGCTCATGGATAGGAAAAATCAATATCATGAAAATGGCCATACTGCCCAAAGTAATTTGTAGATTCAATGCCATCCCCATTAAGCTACCAGTGATTTTCTTCACAGAATTGGAAAAAACTACTTTAAAGTTCATATAGAACCAAAAAAGAGCCTGAATAGCCAAGAAAATCCTAAGCAAAAAGAACAAGGCTGGAGGCATCATGATACCTGACTTCAAACTATACTACAAGGCTACAGTAACCAAAACAGCATGGTACTGGTACCAAAACAGAGATATAGACCAATGGAACAGAACAGAGCCCTCAGAAATAATACCACACATCTACAACCATCTGCTCATTGACAAACCTGACAAAAACAAGAAATGGGGAAAGGATTCCCTATTTAATAAATGGTGCTGGGAAAACTGGCTAGCCATAAATAGAAAGCTGAAACTGGATCCCTTCCTTACTCCTTATACAAAAATTAATTTAAGATGGATTAGAGACTTAAATGTTAGACCTAAAACTTTAAAAACTCTAGAAGAAAACCTAGGCAATACCATTCAGGACATAAGCATGGGCAAGGACTTCATGTCTAAAACACCAAAAGCAACGGCAACAAAAGCCAAAATTGACAAATGGGATCTAATTAAACTAAAGAGCTTCTGCACAGCAAAAGAAACTACCATCAGAGTGAACAGGCAACCTCCAGAATGGGAGAAAATGTTTGCAATCTACTCACCTGACAAAAGGCTAATATCCAGAACCTACAAAGAACTCAAACAAATTTACAAAAAAAAAAAAAAAAAAAAAAAAAAAAAGGACCCAGTGAAAAAGTGGGCAAAGGTTATGAACAGACACTTCTCAAAAGAAGACATTTACGCAGCCAACAGACACATGAAAAAATGCTCATCACCACTAGCCATCAGAGAAATGCAAATCAAAACCACAATGAGATACCATCTCACACCAGTTAGAATGGCAATCATTAAAAAGTCAGGAAACAACAGGTGCTGGAGAGGATGTGGAGGAATAGGAACACTTTTACACTGTTGGTGGGACTGTAATCTAGTTCAACTATTGTAGAAAACAGTGTGGCGATTCCTGAATGATCTAGAACTAGAAATAGCATTTGACCCAACCATCCCATTACTAGGTATATATCCGAGGTATTATAAATTGAGCTGCTATAAAGACACATACACACGAATGTTTATTGCGGCACTATTCACAATAGCAAAGACTTAGAACCAACCCAAATGTCCATCAATGAGATACTGGATTAAGAAAATGTGGCACATATACACCATGGAATACTATGCAGCCGTAAAAAGCATGAGTTCATGTCCTTTGAAGGGACATGGATGCAGCTGGAAATCATCATTCTCAGCAAACTATGGCAAGAACAGAAAACCAAACACCACATGCTCTTAGTCACAGGTGGGAATTGAACAGTGAGAACACCTGGACACAGTAAGGGGAACATCACACACTGGGGCCTGTTGTGGGGTCAGGGGAAGGGGGAAGGATAGCGTCAGGATATATACCTAATGGAAATGATGAGTTAATGGGTGCAGGTTCTCACACAGCATGGCACATGCCAAAACCTGCATATTGTGCACATGTACCCTAGAACATAAAGCATAATAATAAAAAAAAATGTACTGGTGTTAACATATCCAGGCTGCTTGGGGAGTGCTAAGTAGGTTTTAGTGTACATCCCCTGTGAGGCACTGAAGAAACTTCAGGAAGTCAAGACAAAGTCCAGTTTGCAGGTATGAAGAGAGGCTGCACCTGCATGAAGCTGTTGGAAGTCTGAGCAGAGCAGATCACCACCGGAGTGGCTGGAATACGCCATGTGGCCAAGATATTATTATACTTATGTCCTAGGGTACATGTGCACAACATACAGGTTTGGACATGTGCCGTGTTGGTGCCATCACCACCATCAAGTGAAACATAGCTTTTCCCGCTGTGGTAGAACAAGGGTCAAAGTGTGTGAAATGTCTTACTATGCCTTCTTGATAAGTAGTGTCTCTACATGTGAAGCATCTATCTATTTAATCTATCTATCTCTGTCTCTCTATCTGGTCTATCAATCTATCTTATCTATCTAATCTCCATCTGTCTATCTATCTATTTTTCTTTCTTTCTATCTATCTATCTATCTATCTATCTATCTATCTATCTATCTATCTATCCTTCCTCTCTATTTGTCTCTCTTTGTCTCAGTTGAGCAAATTACTTACAAGGTTTTGTCATGTAAGTGAGCAAGACTATACACACACACATATAAGAAGGCTGGAACTTCAACATCAAAGTGGCTGCAGATTCAGTGTCTAGTGGGGACCCACTTCCTGGTTCATAGACAGGGCCTTCTTACTGTGTCCACCATGGTAGAAGGAGCAAAGAAGGGAGCTCTCTGGGCTGTGTTTTATAAGGGCACTGATCTCATTCATGAAGCTGCACATTTATGATCTTATCACCTCCAAAAAGTGCTTCCCTCCTAATAGTGTACCCTTAGGGATTAAGATTTACATTTTTTGTTTTAAATTTTCAATTTCTATGTGAGTACATAGTAGGTGTATATATTTATGGGGTACCTGAGATATTTTGTTGCAGATATGCAATGCATAATGATCGTATCATAGCAAATGGGGTGTCTGTCTCCTCAAGGATTTGTCTTTTTTGTTACAAAAAATCCAATTATATTATTTCAGTTATTTAAAAATGTACAATCAATTTGCTATTGAATATAGTCACCATGGCATGCCAGCAAATACTAGATCTTATTTATTCTTTCTGAGTATAATTTTTGTACCCTTTAACCATCCCCATTTTCCCCATCCCACCCTCACTATCCTTTCCAGTGTCTGATAATCCTTTTTTGATTCTTTGTAGTTATGAGTTCAATTGTTTCAATTTTTAGCTCCCACAAAATAAGTGAGAACATGGGATAATAGTCTTTCTCTGCCTGGTTTGTTTCACTTACCATAATGACCTCCAGTTTTATCCATGTTGTAAACGACAGGATCTAATTATTTACTATGACTTAATAGTACTCTATTGTGTATGTGTAGCCCATTTTCTTTATTCATTAACCTGTTGATGGACAGTTAAGTTACATCCAAATCTTGGCTGTTGTGAACAGAACTGCAACAAACATGGGGGTGCAGATATCTCTTTGATATACTGATTTCCTTTCTTTGGGGGTTTGGATGTAAACATGAATTTTGAGGGGAAAAAACATTCAGACTGTAGCTTACTGTGCTATCTATCTATCCATCCATCTGTTTATCTGTCCCATTCGTGAATATTGCATGGCATATTTTCTTAATTATTTCCAATGTCTTATTGAGTTTTAAAATAAGATTACATTTCTGACAGGCCATGTACGGGAGCATCCTGAAAAGTACACCTGAGGCAGGTCAGAAGTTTGAGACCAGCTTGACTAACATGGTGAAACCTCATCTCTACTAAAAATACAAAAATTAGCCAGGTGTAGTGGGGAGCACCTGTAATTCCAGCTACTCAAGAAGCTGAAGCAGGAGAATAGCTTGAACCTGGGAGGCAGAGGTTGCAATGAGCTGTGATTGGGCCACTGGACTCTTGCGTGGAGTACAGAGTGAGACTATGTTTTGGAGTTTTTTCTTTATTGTTTTCATATTTAATTATATTTCTTTCAAATGACTCCTTTGGGAGACATGATTTTCCTACCTCCTGGGACTGCCACAATTCCCCTGCCTCCTGGAATGCAATCAATCTCTAGTCTGCCTCAAGTATAAAGATGATATTCATGTTGATGACATTGAGAAGGATAAGGAGAAAGGAGTTGATCGGTGATCTATATTAATGGTATATATGTTTACCATGTCTGCTTATCCTCTTCAGAATGTAAACTCCAAGACTGGAGGTCTTTGTTTTCTTCAGTACTACCTTGCAGAGTCTAGGCCCTGTTCAAAGCTTAGTATTTGTGAAGTGCATGAATGAATAAATGAATTACAATATTATCACCACTGTTGGTATGGCTTCTGTTTCTCTACCTGTACTGTCCTCTCTACTTTTCCTTAATTGTTTAATTCCCACACAGATTACAGAAGATTTCTTTGCCAACTGCCCCTAGGTAGAGATAAATTTCCCTCCATGGGACTCTCACTGGACTCTACCTGCAGCTATATATTATCTTCTATTTTCTAACACCCAGTCCTACCACAAAATAAGACTTGATTGAGTGAAGACCCCGAGTCAGCTTTGCATAAAAACAAGATGCTTTCCACACAGACATTCACGGACAGTTTCACATTTCATACAGCAACTGATGAACTAGGCTGGAAAGATACTTTCTACTGGCTTAACAGAGAAGCAAAGTGGAGCTTAGGGAGGCTGATTATGCAGGATTTAATTTGTAACAAGCAAAGAGAAGGCTAATGACTTCAAATGCACATCAACACATTATCATCTGATACTTTTTCTAGCATCCTTTGCCTTCTCTGTTAAATTATAAATTAATGCTGATGTATACAATTCAGTTCAGCTTCACAAAAATTTAATGAACACTTGCTCTGTAACAGGTATTATATAAATAGTTCTTTATGATGTAAGAATGTTTCATAGATACATTTTATCCATTCAACTTTGAAAAGTTAATGTCTAGTCATAGATACCAGGAAATACTTGACTGAATGAAGACATGGTTTCTTCTGTCAAAGAGAGATCAGACACCAACTAGTGTCCAAGAAAGAACAAAGTAATTTTGATCAACAAAACTTATAGAAGAAAATAAGCATTCTTTGTTGTTACATATACTTCAGAGCCATTTTAGTGCTCAAAGTTTGACAGAAATTGATACATAGGACTTGCTCCTCTGAATTGGCTATCCCAGAATATTCTATGAGCTACAAGCTGATCTGACATTAACCTGTAGTTATTTGCGGTTTATTCATCTATCCACTCAAACACTATGAACATCTTTTATGTGCTCTTTATAGTACTAGACTTTGGGTATCAAATATGGAGAAAAATAGACATATTTTCTTGTTTATTGTGATGTACACTCTGATGCAGCATTTCTTCACCAGTGGTAATTTTGATCCAGAGGATATCGGGTAATGTCTGAAGACAGTGTAGGTTGTCATGATTGTCACTTGGTTCTGGTGTCTAATGGGTAGAGGCCAGACCTCCTTTACAATAAAGAATTATCTGACCAAAAAATGTCAGCAATGCCAAGCTTGAGAAACTTTTCTAGCAGTTGAAGGAAAATAATCAATGGATCGCTTGCGATTATAATTACAAACTGAACTACGTGTTGGATGCTAGTAGAGCTGATTTCCAAGATTACTGATCTAGTCATGACGATTCATATTGATATTGAGAATATGTGGTTGAAGGGGCAGGAGTGATTTATTAAGGTACGAAGGTCTTGGTGAGCAGAAGAATTGTCATGCAAAGAATCTAGGACTCAAAGGAGCCTGGTGCAATCAGGATCTGAAGTGACAGGTGTGGCTTGAGAACCGAGGCTACAGGGAGTTAGTCAGGAGGGGAAGATGGAAATGTAGGCAGGGGTCGGACCTTTGAGGGCTTTGTAGACCATAAATTATGCCAGCCATTTGTATGTGCAATACAGATACAATTCTGTAGCCTTCTTTCCTCTTTCATTCTTGATACTTTTCTTTAACAACATTCAAGCATTGGATCGGCACCCTTTGTTGTCTTCTGTCATGTAGCCCAAAGGTTGATCTTGGAGACACAAAGACAACTAAGACAATGCTTTCTGCACTAGGGAGATCATATTCTCACTCAGAAGACATTTGCAGAGGGTGATTAGTGATTCTCACATACATGTCAATCTCTTCCTAAGACCTTGTGCTTTTTTAGTTTTTATTTTATTATTATTATTGTTATTTACGTATTTTATTTGAGAGAATTTTGCTCTGTTACCCAGACTGGAGAGCAGTGTTGTGATCATAGCTCATTGCAGCCTCCAACTCCTTATGCCAAACTATCCTCTTGCCTCAGACTCCCAAATAGCTGAGACTACAAGCATCCACCACCACTCCCAGTTTATTATTTTATTTTTTGTAGACAAGGCTGCCTCTACAAATTATGTTGCCCACGCTGGTCTCAAGTGCCTGGGCTCAAGCATTCCTTCAGCCTGAGTCTACCAAAGTGCTGGGATTCCAGAAGTGAGCCATCAAACCCTACTTTCTAGTTTTTAATTGGCTTATTTTCTTCACACATTTCAGTGGAGCATTATTCATTTATCGTTATTGAGGTCATACTTTTTTTTTCCTTCCCAGAGGTAGATTGCAGACAACTCACATTTGTTACCAATTTGAAATGCTAGGTGTCAATTCTTAATGTAGTTGTAAAGGGCCATGATTTCAGGGTATGTTATTTTTTCAAGCTTGAATTTGGATTGGTTTGAGTTGAGTGCAATTGCTAAGACATTGAATGAGGAAATATCTCTGAACTAATGAGTGACATAGATTATTTCTTGTAGGTGAGAGTCCATTTGTGATAAAGGCATTGTTTTAGGATATGTAAGCATCATGGTGTATATTCTTGGCTAGTGTTGTGAATTCATTTGTGCTATTTCTTTTGAATCTTAGTATTTGTCTACTCTCCATCTTATTGAGCCAGGTGCTTCAGGTTTGAGGTTCTGCACATTTGTCTCTGGGGTCACGCAGAGGGACTAACTAGGTGAAGTTTAGGGTAAAGTGGTATTCAGAGCCCTGTCCTGCAACCACAGCAATACCCCCAAGTCTGTCTCATTAGATTGTATTTGTTCTCCTACTTACATTCTTTGGCCACTATCATAAAGTTTTTCAATAGACTCTCCAATGAAAACAATATTGTCAATGACTGTATTTAGTAAGTCTGTAGTCAGATTCATATCTTTAGAATATGTATATGTGTGCGTATTTCAAAGTATATATCATGAAAACAAATAAGAAAAAAAAACAAGAAAGCTGAGATGGCTCTATTAATATCAGGCAAAGATACCTTCAAGAAAAGGTGTATTTCCATGATAAAAGAGAGACAGTCATAAGATACAAGGAAGAATCCACCTAAGACAACTAATAATTTTGATTTGTGTACACTTAACAAGAGAGCTGCAAATTACACAATTAGACAGCAACAAATGCAAAGAAAGACCCATCAATAATGATAATTGGAGATGTTAAGCCACTATCAAAATAGATGAAAGACGAAGATAGAAAACACACACACACACACACATGCATACAGGGAGGATACACACACATGCATGCAGGGAAGATATGAAAATTTTCGACAACACTTTCAATGCTCCTGGAAAGTTTGTACTTTGAGTCTGACCTCCCTTCACAATTCAATAAAGAGACAAACAACCCATGATTTTACTGCATTTCCTAGTTAGGTTTCCTGTGTCTCAAGCCCTCTGGCCAGCCATGTGTGTACAGGGAAACACACTCATCAAATAAACAGAAAAACGAATGTATAATTGCAGACTGTGATTAACACTGTAGAGAAAAATCAGAGGGTTTGCAGTCATTAACAGGCAAGCTGACCTCCCCTTTAAAACAAGGAAACCATGGTGTTCGGGCAAGAAGAAATGAGTAGGTATAACCCAGTTGGGGAGATAAGAATGGTGTTTTAAGAGAAAGGTAAATTTGTGCATAGGATTCCAGGTGGCATAATTTTTTAGTGCAGAAACAGGAAGTAGAAGAGGTACAGGGATGAGGATGTATAATTCAACAGATCATTCAGATCCCTGTTGGAGAACTTTAAGCAGGGCTCTGTCAAAGTCAGTTTGGTGATTTTGATAGACGACTGTGGGTGGGGAGTGATGGCGGAATGAGATGGACACATATTAGGAGGTCCCTTTCATCTAGGAGAGACACTGGCAACCTGGACCAGAATGACCAAGTTGGAGACAACTAGTATGAACCTATTCGAGAGATATTTCAGAAGGAAACCAAAGCGGTGGTACTGAGTTACTTCGAAGGTGGGAAAGGAATGGAAAGTTGGGTGGCATTTCCACCTAGTTTCTGTGTAGATTCTGTGCATCATTTCCTTGCTTAAGACATAAACACTGTGAGATTACAGATAATCTATGTAGAGGTTCATGTAAAGAGTTTTCCCTTTTCTTAGATTTCCATCTAAATTGAAATGATTGTCTTTCACTGCATGTAACCTCATTACTACCTGATTTACAGCGCTATTTCTCTATGCAAGCATGTTGTGAGAGAAATGTTTGGTGCAAAATGTTACACAGATAGTATTGATTTAAATATGGTAATATAGATAACTGTCAATGTATGTAAAATAAATAACACAAGTATATAATATATAAATATCATATAATAAATGCTAATATAAATGAAGTGTACTGGGGAGGAAAATCTGAAAGTGTTAATGACTTAGGGACCTTAGCAATGTATATCAATCATTCACGCACTGTTGTAAAGAACTACACTGTTGTAAAGAGCCTGGGTAATTTATGAAGAAAAGGGGTTTAATTGGCACACAATTATTCATGCTGTATAGGAAGCATGGCCGAGAGGCCTCAGGAAACTTGCAATCATGATGAAAGATGAAGGGATTGTAAGCACATCTTACCATGGCAGAGCAGGAGAGAGAGAGAGCCAAGGCAGAAGTGATACACACTTTTAAACAACCAGATTTTGTAAGAACTCACAACTACCAGAATAGCTAGGAGGAAATCCACCCCTATTATCCAGACACCTCCCACCAGGTCCCTCCCCCAACACTGGGAGTTACAATTTGATATGAGATTTGTGTAGTGATTTAGAGCCAAAAGATAACATAACCTCTCATAATGCTATTTCCTGCATGATAAATATCTTCTGAGCACAAAATGTCACTCAAAATGTGATAATAATGTCAATAATAATTAAAGCAAGCCTAATAAACGTTCTCTATATACTTTTAAAAATATATTATCATATGAATTATATTCAGTAATAATTTCACTTAAAGAATAATTTAAAATACAACAGGCAGATAATTATAGGTAATAGTTTAAAACATGACACTAAAACTTGCATGGTTTCAGTATTTCAAATTTTATGTAGGTGCTACTATATTTTCAGGGACACAACTAACATAACTGAAGGCAAGCCTTGAAAATGTAACATTGAAAATTGAAGGATTGGAATTGACCACAATTTTTATGGAGATTGGTGTGATCAGCTGAACCAGCAGGATGATAAAACCAAACCCCTGTACCATGAATGCCCTGTGATTCATTCATGGCATTGCCATAGGACATGTCCTATCTTACTGGGGTGGACCCCAATGCTTTGTGATGGAAGCATGGACACACAGGGACCATTTCAGCAAAGAATAATTCCCTCAATTTTATCCTTGAAGGAAACAGTCTGTTTACTTTCCTACCTACACAGGCAAGACATTTTAATCTCCGCAACAAGATGATTTGGTAAATTTATTTTCATAGAGTTCTATGTCTAATCTTTTTAAGGAAACAAAGCCAACATAAGGGACATTATGCTGTAATTTCTAGGTATCAGTAATTTAGGAGGTGGGGAAAGGAGTTTGGTGATAAATCAGATGAAGGCAATCCTGAAGCTAAGAGCAGGTGATGTAATCTAAGTATTGCATTTTGAATTATATGATGGGCCTGTGTAATAACATCTGTGGGACAGATAGGAGAGGATGTGAGATGTCGTCCCAGATTTGACCACTGAATCATATTTTGATGGGCGTGTAGAGAAATAGTTGAATATGGAAAATAGCCAGGAGGAAAACTGTGGCGGACATTGATTGGGGCAGTCACCAAACTAGAGATGAGCAAAAGAGCCGTAGTGTGAAGAGGATGATGTAATCTGTTCCAGGGTGGGCTACTGAGAGAGAAACTAAATTTGAGCAAGAGACTGCAAGGTCTTTAATGCAATGCGAGAGTGAGAATCCACCCCCGGGAAATGAGAAATCTAAACTTTTGAAACATTTTAGATTTAAAGTTA
The DNA here is from genome assembly GCF_008728515.1 of Papio anubis. Lineage (NCBI taxonomy): Eukaryota > Metazoa > Chordata > Mammalia > Primates > Cercopithecidae > Papio > Papio anubis. The sequence continues at coordinate 4,041,399 of NC_044997.1, forward strand.
GTATGTCATGGACTTACACATGATCTTGAGATAGTATCATAAGTAATGCTCTGTTTATGTCAAGGAGCTGTGACATTAAGTTGCAACAGGCTTTAATTCTGTAACATCATATCTCTTCAGGATACTTTTTATGGAAGAAATAATTTGAATCTTTAACTTGTTTTGTTATGAGGAGACACTTAAAGAGATCTTAGGGCACTACTGTGTGACTCACCAAGACAGCATCTTATTTCTTTACTCCCAATAATTATTAACCTTGAGAGTTTCCATCTCTGGGATTCTTACTGTTGGAATAATTGTTGCAATGATCAAGGTGGTCAAAGTTTATAGCCAGTTTATCTCAAATCAAAATCTAGATGCCTTCATTGAAGGTACGGCATAATGAACTAAAAGATTAAAATGATAAAAGAATAAGTAAACATTAGAAAAATACATTTTAAAAAATTTACTACTAAAATGTGCTTTCTGGCCAGGCATGATGACTCACACCTGTAATTCTAGCACATTGGGAGGCTGAGGAAGGAGGATCACATGAGCTCAGAAGTTGAAGGGCCACCATTGGCAATGTAGCAAGACTTTGTCTTTACTAAAAATTAAAAAATAAAATAAAATGAAAATAGCCAGGTGTGCTGGCATGTTCCTGCAGTTCCAGCTACCCACTAAGTTGAAGCAAGAAGATCACTTGAGCCCATGAGATAGAGATTGCAGTGAACTGTGATAATGCCACTGCACTCCAGCCTGGGCAACAGAGTGAGATCTTATTTTTGAACAAATGCTTTTCAACAAAACTTAAGAGATATTTTTCCTAATTTACAGGAAAATCCACATTTTAGATCTTCTGTACTTATTATGTTTTTCAAAATTTTGAAAAATAGGTAAATTATTTTAATACAAAATACATATAATCGAAATCTATTGTTCTAAAAAATATAGTTCAGATAATTGAAGGGTACATCTTGTTGCTTCATATATTAGTGATTACATCTATTTAAGTTTATTAATTCTTCAGTTTCAGTTCTTCAAATTGAAATTATTTTTCCTTAATAATGAAGTGAGCTCAAATTTAAATGAGTGTATATTCATTTTTCTTAAATCTATGATTAATTGTATTAATTTATTTGAAATAATTAAAGTAGGTATTATATATTATTTTTATGTTATCATTAATAATGTTTAATAATTATGTTAATAATGTTTAATAATGTTTAATGATAACATTAATAATGTTATCATTAATAATGTTACTTTGGTTAAAAGCTACATAGATAGTAGTAGCTATGGCACTTGGATGAAGAAAACTGAAGTTTATTACTTTTTCTCTCAATTTTAATCCCTAAGGGTCTTTGAAAAAAGACTTACACAAACCCTGATTTAGTAATCTAATAGTGTAAAATAATCCTGTTTTTAAAATGGTGATAGAGCTTTGCTTGGTTTATACTATGTAACACCATGATACCATATTAAAACTTGATTCTCTTTATATCATGGAACAATTCAGGTAGAGTTATCAAGTGATTTTACTGAGTAAATGTGCAGAAGGACAAGCTCTCCAGAGCAGTGCCATGCCTGTGTCTAATGTTTCCCAGGGTGGAAAACTGCTCAGATATGATGTTATTTTTCAGGTGTATTGACAGCCTGATCATGACAGCTCTAGACATGGACCATGAAAAATGGCTTCTGCAGGGACATAAGAAAGACAATGAAGAGTTTTGCATTTTTATTTTGGCATTTCTTACTATTGTTAAAAAGGTCACATATGCAATTTAAAAATGTTCCATGCATGGAACATTACAAATGTCATATAGAAAATGAAACTACTTTCGTTGATATTTTTGGCCAGTTTCCAAAGGGTACCATTTTCCACCTTTTCCCTTTTGTGGATTTGCAAAATTTGGCTTTTGCAAGATACTTGACCGACAATACAGTCTAGGCTGAGAAGTACTACGTGTTAAAAAGCAAATAGTGTGTAGATGAGAATAGCACATTCAGAATAAAAGTAAGAAATTAAATGGCACCAAAAGAATAGGGAAAAACTTGTAAATGAGTCTATCAAAACTATTAAGGAAGCTCAAAAAGAAAGCAAGGCTTAGAACTCATCAATAACAATGTCCAGTCGCATTCATATGTAAAGAAAGTAAAATCAACTTTATGTTATTTTAGTTCACTTCATTTTATTTTTATCATCCTTTTCCCTAGCTGAATGGCAAAACTAAATTTAGTCATCTTTGGGCATTGAAAAATGAGTACTCTCACTGCTTGCTAGATGGAGGAAGAATTGAGGTAGGAGTTTTAGAAGAAGTTGGGTATTATACAATAAAATTTAAAAAGAGACCCACTTTACTCCTCTGGAAGCACTTTTGCTTCCAGGAACCTATCCCACAGATATATGCAGAAATATGTATGTAATAGATGATCATTGCAACAGAAATTTCTCTTATCAGGAAATATGTAAATGAATTTTTTAAAGCACTTGGAATACTAAAACTATTTTTCATTTGAAATTATAGAGGCAGAGCAAAATGGGAAGACAGAATAATATATAAACTTACATATACTTGTATAGATACTTGTATATATACGTAAATATGAATGCACAATTGTATGCATAGACATATGTATACATACGTGTGTGTAGGTATATGCTTTTATGTAGATTTGTATATAAATATTTGTATTTTACTTCATAGAAAAATGTCAAGAAACAAATTATTGACAATGTTTAGAAGGGGACTATGTTACTGTGCCCTTAGCGAAAGGTCTTGATTGGCAGAGAAAATGAAAACTATCACTGCTTCTATACTTAAGAATTTCTATAATCTTTTGTAATGAGTTTAAATAATTTATTTACATTACAATTTGGCATATCTTCTAGGTGTGTATAAGAAGCCATGGGAAAAGGATGGTTTCATGTGATAGAGAAAAGTAGCACAAGTTAGAATTTGGACTCAGCTGATGAGACAGTATCTGCCCAAATCAATTTAATTAAAGCTTTGTTGCATGAGCCAGGTGTGTTTGGTCACACCTGTGACTGCAGTGCTTTTGGAGACCATGGAGTGAGGATCACATGAGGCCAGGAGTTCAAGACCAGGCTGGTCAACATAGTGAGATCCCTTCTCTATAAAAAGTTTAAAAAAGCAGCTGGTCATGGTAGCTCATGCCTTTGGTAGATGTTTGACATAGGAGTATTGCCTGAGTCCAGGAGTTTGAGGGTACAGAGAGCTATGATCAAACTGCCGCACTCCTGCCCGGGTAACAAAACAAGACCCCGTCCTTTAAAAAACAAACAAACAAACAACAAAAAACAAACAAACAAACAGCAACCAAAAAACCTAGGCATGGTGGCTCACGCCTATAATCCCAGCATTTTCAGAGGCTGAGGCAGGTGAATAGCTTGAGGTTGGGAGTTCAAGACCAACCTGATCAACATGGAGAAACCCTATCTCTACTAAAAATACAAAATTAGCCAGGTGTGGGGGTGGGAGCCTGTAATCCCAGCTACTCCGGAGGCTGAGGCAGGAGAATCTCTTGAACTCAGAAGGTGGAGGTTGCAATGAGCCAAGATTGTGCCATTTCACTCCATCCTGGGTAAAAACAGCGAAACTCTGTCTCAAAAATAAAATAAAATAAAAAATTAAAAACAAAAATTAAATTTTGTTGTGTGGAAGAAAGACATATATTTAAACAAATATAACCAACCCTTTATTTCTGAGGAGAAAGACTGATGTATTGTAGAAAAGATTATACGAGTTAGGCCAATTTTGAGATTTAGGTAAGGACTCTCAGAATTTCCAGGAAGCTCTGCTGTGGTTCATTGTTACACGGAAATCTACTGAAGGGAATATATGGCTTGCAATCATTTTGCTTTTTTGTTACATTTCCTATTATTTGTTGCTTCTTTGGACTTGAGAGAAGCCTCTCAGAGAAATAAGCAATACCATATATCCTTCATATCTTCTTGGCTTTTGAAAATTACATTTTATATATTTACCTGCAGCCACAACACATGAAAACAAAGTTCTTCCAACATTCTTTACCTAGCCTCACCCTAACCAATCCTTAATTTTTCCATTAATTTTTTTCCCAAAGCTATGCAGCTGACATGCATCTGCTCACTTGGCATAATTCAGTTGGCATCCAGTAAGTTTAAGAAATTCTATCTAGAATTCATGGAATCATAACCCACATGCAAAAAAGAATAGCAACACTTGCAATAATAAGTGTTTTTCATTTTGTTTTGTTTTTGTTGTTGTTGTTGTTGTTGTTGTTTTAAGTGTTCACATGAGTTTTCTCCCTGGATTATCACGACATTGCAACAAAATAGACAAAATAAATTGGCTTCTCTTTAGCCATGAGTTTTGCCTACTGTTAACCCTTTGGAGAAAAAAATGACACTGAGCTGTCAGTCAGTCACCCTGTCGGAGAGGGCACCAGTGTAGATGGCTTTCTGAAGACATTAACTTGATTTGTATCACCAACAGTGTCATATTCAGTCTGTGCTCCATGCCAGGTGCCATATGGGCATGGAGTCTACCACACCAGAGGTATTCTCAGAAGCAGCATTGAAAACACACAGATGAGCCCCAACACTGTCTTATTAGGGGTTAATAATATTCATAACAATGCATGAATTCTAGGGACACATTCAAATGATAGCACAACCCATTTATGATCTCTTCTCATCAGGGTTTATTTATTTTCCAAAGGGCTTCAGTTAAAGTTTTTTTGACCTTTTCTCTTTCATTTTCATTGGATCTCATTTTAATACTAACAGATTCATTTTTTCCTATAACTGTCATGTCTTTCAGAATCTGGGCCAGTTTTCCACCTCCCACGTGGAATCTAGGAGTTAACCCCCACATAACCCAAATACTCCTCCTGTGTCCAGTGGCTAGTCAGCCTCAATCCTGTCTTCTATTGAGTTATGACGTATTTTTCTCCTTCCATTAATAGTGACATCTGTTGAAATAGGAATTTATACTTCTTTGCCCTCCAGTTCCCCAAAATTGGTTCTCAACCCTTTCAATTTTATGCTAATAAATCTCATTAAGGTATGACCAGTGATTTCTCTATTGCCAAAACCCAGAAGTATCTTTTTAGTGATGATCCTGTATCAGTTTGATAGGCACTTATCACTTGCAGAATTCTAATTCCTTTTCACTGTGTCACTGTGTTCTGGTTTTATTCTATAACTGTGAGAAGTTCTTCTGTATTTTCTTCTCTTACTATTCTTAAATGTTGACTTTTCCCAATGTTTGTTCTTGACTTCATTCTGTATATTGTATGTCTAGGTAATTCATTGCATCTTCTTATCTTCCAATTATCTGCTTCTATGTGGATGATTCTTGAGTCTTTATTTCCAGCTCAGGCCACTAGCTTCATTCAGTTACAGTGTTTGTAACTATTAGAAATCTCTAGCTGAGTGTCCCATAGACACTCCAAATACAACACATGAAAATACTGAGAGATATTCTTTTTCTAAAATCTATTTCTTACTTTGCACCCTCCTAATGGCTAAAGGTGCCCCACATACCAGAGTATCCAGATAAAACCTCTGATTTTACTTTTCTTTTGTCATCGCTTATGTAAATAGATGTCTACCTCTCATCATTTCTGCCCTGCAAAGCATCCCTAGCTTTGAGCTCTCTGCTGTGGCCCATTGTGATAGCTGCATCGTATTTCACGGTGTATATGTGCTACATTTTCTTAATCCAGTCTCTCATTGATGGACATTTGGGTTCGTTCTAAGTCTTTGCTATTGTGAATAGTGCTGCAATAAACATTCTTGTGCATGTGTCTTTATAGCAGCATGATTTATAATCCTTTGGGTATATACCCAGTAATGGGATGGTTGGGTCAAATGCTATTTCTAGTTCTAGATCCTTGAGGAATCACCACATTAGTTGAACTTGTTTACAGTCCCAAGACAGTGTAAAAGTATTCCTATTTCTCCACATCCTCTCTAGCACCTGCTGTTTCCTGACTTTTTAATGATTGCCATTCTAACTGGTGTGAGATATTTTCTCGTTATGGTTTTGATTTCCATTTCTCTGATGGCTAATGATGATGAGCAGTTTTTCATGTGTCTGTTGGCTGCATAAATGTCTTCTTTTGAGAAGTGTCTGTTTATGTCCTTTGCCTACTTTTTGATGGTGTTGTTTGATTTTTTTGTTATAAATTTGTTTAAGTTCTTTGTATATTCTGGATATTAGCCCTTTGTCAGATGTGTAGATTGCAAAATTTTTCTCCTATGCTGTAGGTTGCCTATTCACTCTGATAGTAGTTTCTTTTGATGTGCAGAAACTCTGTAGTTTAATTAGATCCCTTTTGTCAATTTTGGCTTCTGTTGCCATTGCTTTTGTTGTTTTAGACATGAAGTCCTTGCCCATGCTTATGTCCTGAATGGTATTGCCTAGGTTTTCTTCTAGGGTTCTTTGGTTTTAGGTCTAACATTTAAGTCTCTAATCCATCGTGAATTAATTTTTGTATAAGGAGTAAGGAAGGGAACCAGTTTCAGCTTTCTACTTACGGCTAGCCAGTTTTCCCAGCATCATTTATTAAATAGGGAATCCTTTCCCAGTTGATTGTTTTTGTCGGGTTTATCAAAGATCAGATGGCTGTAGATGTGTGGTATTATATCTGAGGTATCTGTTCTGTTCCATTGTTCTGTATCTCTGTTTTGGTTACTGTACCTTGTAGTATAGTTGGTACCATGCTATTTTGGTTACTGTAGACTTGTAGTACCAGTACCGTGTACCAGTACCATGCTGTTTTGGTTACTGTAGCCTTGTAGTATAGTTTGAAGTCAGGTATCGTGATGCCTCCAGCTTTGTTTTTTTGACTTAGGATTGTCTTGGCAATGCAGGCTCTTTTTTGGTTCCATATGAATGTTAAATTAGTTTTTTCTAATTCTGTGAGGAAAGTCATTGGTAGCTTAATGGGGATGGCACTGAATATATAAATTACCTTGGGCAGTATGGCTCTTTTCACGATATTGATTCCTCCTATCCATGAACATGGAATGTTCTTCCGTTTGTTTGTGTCCTCTTTTATTTCATTGAGCAGTGGTTTGTAGTTCTCCTTGAAGAGGTAGTTCACATCCCTTCTAAGTTGGGTTCCTAGGTATTTTATTCTGTTTGTAGCAACTGTGAAAGGGAGTTCACTCATGATTTGGCAGTCTCTTTGTCTGTTATTGGTGTATAATAATGTTTATGATTTTTGTACATTGATTTTGTATCCTGAGACTTTGCTGAAGTTGCTTATCAGCTTCAGGAGACTTTGAGCTGAGACGATGGGGTTTTCTAAACAGACAATCATGTCATCTGCAAACAGGGACAATTTGACTTCTTCTTTTCCTAATTGAATACCTTTTATTTCTTTCTTTTGCCTGATTTCCCTGGCTAGAACTTCCAACACTATGTAGAATAGGCATGGTGAGAGAAGACATCCCTATCTTTTACCAGTTTTTAGTGAGAATGCTTCCAGTGTTTGTCCATTCACTATGGTATTGGCTGTGGGTTTGTAATAAATTGCTCTTATTATTTTGAGATATGTTCCATCAATATTGAATTTATTGAGAGTTTTTATCATGAAGGGCTGTTGAACGTTGTCAAAGGCCTTTTCTGAATCTATTTCATGTGGCTTTTGTCTTTGGTTCTGTTTTTATGCTGCATTACATTTATTAATTTGCATATAATGAACCAGATTTGCATCCCAGGGATGAAACCCACTTGATCATGTTGGATAAGCTTTTTGAGGTTCTGCTAGCTTCGGGTTGCCAGTATTTTAATGAGGATTTTTGCACTGATGTTCATCAGGGATATTGATCTAAAATTCTTTTTTGTTGTTGTTGTGTCTCTGCCAGGCTTTGGTATCAGGATGATGTTGGCCTCCTAAAATGAGTTAGGCAGGATTCCTTCTTTTTGTATTGACTGGAATAGTTTCAGAAGGAATGCTACCAGCTCCTCCTTGTATCTCTGGTAGAATTCGGCTGTGAATCCATCTGGTCCTGGACTTTTTTTGAATGTTGGGCTATCAATTATTGCTTCAATTTTGGAGCCTGCTATTGGTCTATTCAGGGATTCAACTTCTTCCTGGTTTAGTCTTGGGAGACGGTATGTGTCCAGGAATTTATCCATTTCTTCTAAGTTTTCTAATTTATTTGCAAAGAGGTGTTTATAGTATTTTATGATGGTAGTTTGTATTTCTGTGGGGTAGGTGGTGGTATCCTCTTTATCAATTTTTATTTCGCCTATTTGATTCTTCTCTCTTTTCTTCTGTATTAGTCTTGCTGGCAGTCTATCTACTTTGTTGATCTCTTCAAAAAACCAACTCCTGGATTCATTGATTTTTTGAGGGTTTGTTTTTTGTGTCTCTATCTCCTTCAGTTCTTCTCTGATGTTAGTTATTTCTTGCCTTCTGCTAGCTTTTGAATGTGTTTGCTCTTGCTTCTCTAGTTCTTTCAATTATGACGTTAGTGTGTCAATTTTAGCTCTTTCCTACTTTTTCTCTTGTGGGCATTTAGTGCTATAAATTTCCCTCTACACACTGCTTGAAATGTGCCCCAGAGATTCTGGTATGTTGTTTCGTTGTTCTCATTGGTTTCAAAGAACATCTTTATTTGTGTCTTCATTTTGTTAGGTACCCAGTTGTCATTCAGGTGCAGGTTGTTCTGTTTCCATGTAGTTGAGCAGTTTTGATTAAGTTTCCTAGTCCTCAGTTCTAGTTTGATTGCACTGTGGTCTGAGAGACAGTTTGTTACAATTTCTGTTCTTTTACATTTCCTGAGGAGTGCTTTACTTCTAATGAAGTGGTCAGTTTTGGAGTAAGTGAGATGTGGTGCTGAGAAGAATGTATATTCTGTTGATTTGGGGTAGAGAGTTCTCTAGATTCCTATTAGGTCTGCTTGGTGCAGAGTTGAGTTCAATTTCTAGATATGCCTGTTAGCTTTCTCTCTCGTTGATCTGTCAGATGTTGACAGTGGGGTGTTAAAGTCTCCCATTGTTATTGTACAGGAGTCTAAGTCCCTTTGTAGTTCTTTAAGGACTTGCTTTATGAATCTGGGTGCTCCTGTATTGGGTGCATATATGTTTAGGATAGTGAGCTCTTCTTGTTGAATTGATCCCTTTACCATTATGTGACAGCCTTCTTTGTTTCTTTTGATCTTTGTTGGTTTAAAGTCTGTTTGAACAGAGACTAGGATTGCAACCCCTGCCTTTTTCTGTTTTCCATTTGCTTGGTAGATCTTTGTCCATCCCTTTATTTCGAGCCTGTGTTTGTCTCTGCCCTTGAGATGAGTCTCCTGAACACAGCAAACTGATGGATCTTGACCCTTTATCCCATTTGCCAGTCTGTGTCTTTTAATTGGACCATTTAGTTCATTTACATTTAAGGTTAATATTGTTATGTGTGAACTTGATCCTGCCATTACAAAGTTAGCTGCTTATTTTGCCCTTTAGTTGATGCAGTTTCTTCCTAACATCGATGGTCTTTACATTGTGGCATGTTTTTGCAATGGCTGGTACTGGTTGTTCCTTTCCATGTTTAGTGCTTCCTTCAGGATCTCTTGTAGGGCCAGCCTGGTGGTGACAAAATCTCAAAGCATTTGCTTGTCTGTAAAGGATTTTATTTCTCCTTCACTGATGAAACTTAGTTTGACTGGATATGAAATTCTGGGTTTAAAATTCTTTTCTTTAAGAATGTTGAATATTGGCCCCCACTCTCTTCTGGCTTGTAGAGTTTCTGCCAAGTGATCTGCTGTTAGTCTAATTGGGCTTCCCTTTGTGGGTAATACAACCTTTCTCTCTGACTGTCCTTAACATTTTTTCTTTCATTTCAACTTTGGTAAATCTCACAATTATATATCTTGGAGTTGCTCTTCTCAAGGAGTATCTTTGTGGCATTCTCCCTATTTCCTGAATTTGAATGTTGGCCTGCCTTGCTAGGTTGGGGAAGTTCTCCTGGATAATATCCTGCAGAGTGTTTTCCAACTTGGTTCCATTCTCCCCATCACTTTCAGGTACATCAATCAGATGTAGATTTGGTCTCTTCACATAATTCCTTATTTCTTGAAGGCTTTGTTTATTTATTTTTACTCTTTTTTATCTAAACTTCTCTTCTTTCTTCATTTCATTCATTTGATCTTCAATCTCTGATACTCTTTCTTCCAGTTGATCGAGTCAGTTACTGAAGCCTGTGCATTTGTCACATAGTTCTCATGTCAAGGTTTTCATCTCTATCAGTTCGTTTATAGACTTCTCTGCATTGGTTATTCTAGTTACCCATTCTTCTATTCTTTTTTCAAGGTTTGTAGTTTCTTTGTACTGGGTTCGTAGTTCCTCCTTTAGCTCTGAGAAGTTTGAGCGACTGAAACTTTCTTCTCTCAACTCGTCAAAGTCATTCTCCATCCAGCTTTGTTCCGTTGCTGGGGAGGAGCTGCATTCCTTTGGAGGAGGTGAGGCTCTCTGATTTTTTGAATTTTGAGCTTTTCTGCACTGCTTTTTCCCCATCTTTGTGGTTTTACCTACCTTTGGTCTTTGATGATGGTGATGTACAGATGGGGTTTTGGTGTGGATGTCCCTTCTGTTTGTTAGTTTTCCTTCTAACAGTCAGGACCCTAAGCTGCAGATCTGTTGGAGTTTGCTTGAGGTCCACACCAGTTAGGCTACTCCAGTTGGGCTCTCCCAGTGAGGCTACTCAGGGTTCAGGGACCCACTTGAGCAGGCAGTCTGTCTGTTCTCAAATCTCAACCTCCATGCTGGGAGAATCACTATTCTCTTCAAAGCTGTGAGACGGGGACATTTACATCTGCAGAGGTTTCTGCTGCTTTTTGTTTAGCTGTGCCCTATCCCCAGAAGTGGAGTCTACAGAGGCAGGCAGGCCTACTTGAGCTGTGGTGGACTCCACCCAGTTTGAGCTTCCCTCTGCTTTGTTTACCTCCTTAAGCCTCAGCAATGGTGGGCACCCCTCCCCCAGCCTTTCTGCAGCCTTGCAGTTAGATCTCAGACTGCTCTGGTAGCAATAAGGGAGGATCCGTGGGCGTGGGACCCTCCGAACCAGGCATGGGATATAGTCTCCTAGTGTGCCATTTGGTAAGACCCTTGCTAAAGCGCAGTATTAGTGTAGGAGTGACCTGATTTTCCAGGTGTTGTGTGTCATGGTTTCCTGTGGCTAGGAAAAGAAATTACCTTCCCCCTTGAGCTTCCTGGGTGAGGCCATGCCTCACCTTGCTTTGGCTCTTGCTCGTTGGGCTGCACCCAGTGTCCTGTACTGACTGTCCAACACACCCCATTGAGATGAACCCAGTACCTCAGTTGGAAATGCAGAAATCACCCATCTTCTGTGTCGTTAACCTTGGGAACTGGAGACTGGAGTTGCTCCTATTCAGCTATCTTGGTGCTCTCCCATAAAATATATTTTAATCATGTGGTATAAATTTATCTCTATTCATTAGTTACAAAAATTTTAACATAAACACTTCCAAATACACAACTGTGCAAATGTCATAAATAGCAGGTGGTGTATCACTTTTTGTATTTCAATTGCATGTGGGAATAAAAAGATAAAGGTTGAAGAAGTTAAGTTTATATTAGAACTACATTATTGAGGCCTAGAAGCAACTGCGTGAAAAGTAAACAGCATTATCCAACTGAACTTCATATTTCATCATTTACCTATGTTTTTATATTAATAAAGACCCAAGGAATTGGTTTAATTGATCACTATTTTATTTTAGTGATGAAATAATGAGTGGTTGAGCATGCCAAATGTATTCATCTGATACATTCTTCCAGTCACATGGTAGGCTGCTTTAGGTGGTAATGCTTTACCCTGAATTCACCTATAAGTTATGAAGGGAAGTCCACAATTCTGATCTCAGACCATTTATTCCATTGCTGATCAGTCAAGCTGTTGCTCTCACTTAGTTGCTAATGAACATGGCTAATTGGACCTTGCTGTGTGAAGTATGTAAAATGTGTCCTTTCATGAAACTTTGAAACAAACAATGAGAACAACAATAAAAATTGCCAGAGTCATATAAAAGCTGTCTCTGTTTTTTTATTGATCATTCCTCAAGCTCTTGTCAGCTACTGGGTGACCATAGATGGATTTGTAGTTTTGCCACTGTGACTGATTTTGATAGGATTAACATAGGACCAGTGTAGGGAGCTGTTGATTAAGATGTTTTTATTATTCAGTGTTTACATTTTGGGTGTTCTCTGATAACATACATTAATTCCTATTGAAGTATTTAATAAAGTATTTAATAAAGTATAACTAGTGCCTGTTCAACCTGTCTAAACACATTCAAATATGGAGGCTTTGTTTCGATCTCTATTGCAGATACTAAATATCATATTATAATTAGAGCTATACAGAGATTTAGCATGTAAGACTGGCAAGTCTTACAGGCTACTTTTTGTGATGCAGGAAGAGGTTAGTGATTTGGAGTGGACAAATCTGCAGCCTTGTCTGTATTGTTTCGAGTTGGTTGGCACCGTGTTGACTTTGGGGAGTCTTGTTATTTTGCATATTTAGTGTAACCTATGAAGATCCTTACTGTACCTTAAAGAACAAAGACAAGTGTCCCTCTGACAGCATAGTGGCTCAACATTTGGTATTCTCCGTGATACTTCTTCCCTGCTTGAAAGCCCTCTTCTTTCATCCTTCATAATCACTTGTTACATCTGGCACAACTTTCAGCTCTGCATTATTCCTTCATTATCTTTGCTCACCCCACAGTTTTTAAAAACATAGTTTTAAATTGTGGCCAAATGTACATGACAGAAAATATTCCATTTTTATATGTACATTTGAGGACTATTAAGTGCATTCACATTGTTTTGCAAATGTGCTTTTTTTTTTTTTTTTTTTTTCTCTTCTCATCCTGTGTCCTTATTTTACTGTTTTCTGGTTTATGATGCAGTGTCTTATATATGATACAATAAATGTCCCCTGGGCATCTCAGTCTCGTATACTTTGGTCCTCTTTATATCACGCACAGCTTGAGGGTAGAGATTATGCCCTACTAAACTCGCTCCTTCATCACATGAAATATTGTCGTGGCACAGTAAATATTCTTCAGTCCTCTTTCTGTCATTTTTTCTGTATACCATGACACTTATTTGCCAAGGATGGCTTTGGCCCTCTAGGCAAAATTTCACCATTGGTAACAATGCTAAAGTTCATGTAAATCTTAAATTGAATCCAAATTTTAAATGTGAATATATTTTGAGCTCCAAATTTGTCCAAAAGATGGCACTGTGCCCAGCCATTTATTTTCTGATTTTTTTTTTTTGGTAGGAATTGGGTCTTGCTATTTGCCAAGGCTGGTCTGGAACTCCTAGGTTCAAGGAACTCTCCCTCCTTGAACTCTCAAAGTATTAGGATTACAGATAGGAAACACCATACAAGGCCAAAATTTCATATTATTTTATAAGGTGATGAGTGTTATGAAGTGAATTAGAGAAGGATAAGTGGTATCAGAGTTGCTGAGGAAGTTGTAGTATTTTAAGTAGGGTGGTCAGTGACAACATCAATGAAAATGGAATGTGGTAGTTGAGAATTGAAAGAGTTAAGGGAAGAAGCCACGATGGTATATAAGAAGGATGTTCCAGGATGTTCTGTTAAGCTGAGAGCAGTGTATTAGTCCATTCTCATGCTGCCAATAAGGTATACCCAAGACTGTGTAACTTATAGAGGAGAGGTTTAATGGTCTCACTGCTCTATATGGCTAGGGAAGCCTCAAAATCATAGTGGAAGGCAACTAGAAGCAAAGTCGTATCTTACATGGATGGTGGTAGGCAAGAGAGAGTGTATTCAGGGGAAGTTCCCTCTATAAAACTGTCAGATCTCATAAGACTCACTCACTATCACGAGAACAGCTTGGGAAATATTCATCCCCATGATTCAGTTACCTCCCATTATTTCCCACCCACAATTATGGGAGCTAGAATTCAAAATGAGATTTGGGTGGGGACACAGCCAAACCATATCAAGTAGTAAGATATATGTGGCCAGGTAAGAGTGAATAGCAGGTATCAGAGTAGAGTGACACTATTGAAAACTTTGTAATTCTGAGAATCAGGAAGAACACATGGATGGATTTCAACAGATAAGTCGTGTGTCAGAGTGCGTTTTGAAGAAGCACATTGCTTAGCTGAGGTTTACCTGTCAGGGCAAGGATGGAACATGGGAAACCAGTTAGAAGGTTGAGGGAAGAGTCAAAATAAGAACCTACAACTAGGAACTGAGGAGAAGTGGCTGAGGTTTTTAACACATTTGAAATAAAATTTGCTTATGATTTGGATGTGGAGTGTGGGATATGGAAGGAAGTCCAGAGCTTTTGGCCTAAACGCTGGAAAAAGTAGAGGTGGTCATAGGTGACATTGGAGGATGAGCTGGCAGAGATATTCTTCAGGTATTATTAAGATTTGAATGTTCGAGTTTGAAATGGCTATGAGACATCAAACATAATATATCCCATTAGGAGATGTATGCCAAAGTCTGAAGTTCAAGGGAGAAATCTGTGCTGAAGAGAAAAAATATCAGCCTAGATAGTGTCGATGGTCTCTAAAGTTGTGAGGCTGAATGAAATTATCAAGAGAATTCTGTGGACAGAGAAGAGAAAGGACAAAAGAACAATGTTGGAGAGATTGATAATCATAGGAGGACCTGGAAAGGAAACGAAAATAATTGTATAGAGTGTAAAAGAAAGTCTTGTAATGTTGAAGTCAGTGGTTGAAAAAGGCATTTCAGTAAGACAAAGGTAGTCAACTGGGTGTAATTCAAGTAAGTCACAAATGAGCATCTACTGCTAACATTTCCACTACAGATGCAAGCAAAAAGTGTCATCGTATTTTTGTCTGTCTGATTGTGGCAGCTGAGATTGAATAGAGGCAGGCAGAGGCACAAAAAGAATGAGGAAAATGGAGGACATAGCAATGCAAATGTCATTGTTGACCTTTACTGGAAAAGTAATAATTTAAGTGGAGTATTAGAGGTAAAAGCGCAATTGGAGCAGCTGTCAGAGAGAATAAGATCAATAAAAGCGACATCAATATGGATAAATATTTTCAAGGATATTTTCAGAAAAAGTCATATATATTAAATATAATATTATGTCATGTATAATATATATGATAGGAGGTAACTGAATCACGGGAATGGATCTTTTCCATGCTGTTCTCGTGACAGTAACTCTCCTGAGACATTGTATTATATACAGTATAATATTTATATCAATTAGTTAATATTTACATTAATATATTACATACAATTATATATAATGTTTGTGTGTTTTAGATGAGAAAATTATTTTACTGTTTTTAAGATGGGAAATCTAGCCACATGTCTCTGTGCTGTAGGGTTTATCTAGGGACATGATGTTATCAATTAGTGCAGTTTAAAGTATACTACGTTAATAAGTATCCCTAAAATGTCTGTGACAGACACAGTCACTAAAGTTTATTTCTCACTCATGTTCAGGATTCACTAAGGGTTGTCTGTGGCTCTTTCTGTGTCTTCTTAATTTTGGGATGCAGGCTGATGTAGAAGATTCATTTCTTATTATCGTTTGGCAAAGGGCAAAAAATGTGCAAAACCACATTTATAGCTCTTAAGATCTTTGCTTGGAAGTAGCCCTTTTAATTTCTGTTCATTTTCATTAGCCAAAGCAAGTCAAATAGCTATAACTGAAGTTCTAAAGTGAGTTAGTATAATTCTTTTGAGTTAGGGGCAGGACAATATTGAAAGCATGCATTTGTCCCCCTGAGAGGGGAAGAAAGTTCTTTCTACAATAATACAACATACATGAGGAAAACAATTCTGAAGATGTAGCAAGGGAGGGGTATTTTGTTGTTAGATTGTGGAGAGTTGACGGGATTTGAAGAGCGAGAGTCAGCTTTAGATATGATTTCTCTCATTCTTCTCTTATGAAAAGAAGGGGCACAGAAGATGGGAACGTTATTGTCACATGGGTAAATGGGTTGGTGGTGGTTTGTGCATGTTTTCTTCAGATTGTTACAGTTTTTTCAGTATAGTAAGAAGCCAGGTCATATGCTAACAGTGAAGATGGAGCAGGAAGGATTGGGGATTACAAGAGGGAAAAGAAGGTGCCAACAATTTAGAAGAGCCTTTAGGGGAATTCATCAGAGAAGTTTATTATACTCTCCAGGCATCTCCATGAGCCTACAGGAGGTTTGTGGTCATGAGTTTCACATGAGACAAGTCAGCATGATTGAATATCTTTTTTCACCTGGCTAATCAGCAAAGGTGTAGTCAGTGCATGCTGGGTGGAGAGGTGGATTTCACCAGGTTTGGTGTTTTGCCAAGGAAGAATCAAGAATCAAGATTGGATTAGAACTGAAGGTGTCTGAAGGTTGGTGGATCCGATATGACTACAGAACTCTAAGAAATGAAGATCCGGTGCCACCATTCCCATTATGGAAATGACAAATGAATAAAACAAAATCATTTACCACTTCATACAAGATTCAGAGGACTTGTGTGTCTATGATCAGGTGTCAGAAAGAGTAAATTGGTTATTTTTTCTCACGTAACACTGTGTGTGTGCGTTAGTATGATTTTTTATGTTTGCCCTAGAATGTAAACATAAATTTGTCAAATTAAAGCAGTGAATTGGAAAAAAAAATACTGTTTTCTATTATGTAGAAAAAAATATTACCACAGCTATGTAATCCACAAAAATGGAAGAAATTTATTATGTGTTTAATTTTTACCTAAGAATAGTACAATGAAGACAGCTATATAATTACGCAGGTGACTGTAAAATTTATTAGATTTTTTGTTGAAATTCCTTGGCTCAGAAAACAGGTTTCATGCCATGCTGAAAGATTACTTAGTTTGATGAAAAAGTAAACAAGACATGACATGAAATCATGTAGTGTTCAGACAGGAAGTAGCAAAAATGTTTTTTTTTTTTTCAGTAAGTGACTGGCATAATATTGTCCTCATTTTGGGGTCAATATTTTATTTTGCTGTCTCAGGTGAAGATGCCCTCTTCACAACCCATTAGGTATTGTGACATTAATTATTATCAAGCAGAAAGTGTTTTTGGAAATACTTTGCACTAGACTGATAAGACAGTCGCTACCACAGGGGCACAGGTTTTGAAGCAGTTCAGGAGGAGCCAAAGTCTTGCTGAGAAACCGAAGGCAGACAACAATTAGAGGACGAGATAACGTATAATTAACTGCCATCATGTGTGGGGTAGACAATTAGAGAACAATGCAACACAGGTGTTGTAAGTTGCTGATCATGGTTTTGAACAATGATGAAAAATGGAAGAAGACATCATTGGCATGGGCTGATGCTGTCAGGGGTGGTGTCTTTTCTCATGCGCTGTTACCCTCTAATCAGTGTTGAGTTGGATAGTATTCCCAGGAATGGCTCTTTGGTTTCACTTCTCTTTTGTGTGTGTGTGTGTGTGTGTGTGTGGTTTTTTATTTTTTAATTTATTTATTTTTTATTATTATTATACTCTAAGTTCTAGGGTACATGTGCATAACGTGCAGGTTTGTTACATATGTATACTTGTGCCATGTTGCTGTGCTGCACCCATCAACTCATCAGCACCCAACAACTCGTCATTTACATTAGGAATAACTCCCAATGCAATCCCTCCCCACTCCCCCCTCCCCATGATAGGCCCCAGTGTGTGATGTTCCCCTTCCCGAGTCCAAGTGATCTCATTGTTCAGTTCCTACCTATGAGTGAGAACATGCAATGTTTGGTTTTCTGTTCTTGTGATAGTTTGCTAAGAATGATGGTATCCAGCTGCATCCATGTCCCTACAATGGACACAAACTCATCCTTTTTTATGGCTGTATAGTATTCCATGGTGTATATGTGCCACATTTTCTTAATCCAGTCTGTCACTGATGGACATTTGGGTGGATTCCAAGTCTTTGCTATTGTGAATAGTGCCGCAATAAACATACGTGTGCATGTGTCTTTATAGCAGCATGATTTATAATCCTTTGGGTATATACCCAGTAATGGGATGCCTGGGCCATATGGTACATCTAGTTCTAGATCCTTGAGGAATCGCCATACTGTTTTCCATAATGGTTGAACTAGTTTACAATCCCACCAACAGTGTAAAAGTGTTCCTATTTCTCCACATCCTCTCCAGCACCTGTTGTTTCCTGACTTTTTAATGATCGCCATTCTAACTGGTGTGAGATGGTATCTCATTGTGGTTTTGATTTGCATTTCTCTGATGGCCAGTGATGATGAGCATTTTTTCATGTGTCTGTTGGCTGTATGAATGTCTTCTTTTGAGAAATGTCTGTTCATATCCTTTGCCCACTTTTTGATGGGGTTGTTTGTTTTTTTCTTGTAAATTTGTTTGAGTTCTTTGTAGGTTCTGGATATTAGCCCTTTGTCAGATGAGTAGATTGCAAAAATTTTCTCCCATTCTGTAGGTTGCCTGTTCACTCTGATGGTAGTTTCTTTTGCTGTGCAGAAGCTCTTTAGTTTACTGAGATCCCATTTGTCAATTTTGGCTTTTGCTGCCGTTGCTTTTGGTGTTTTAGACATGAAGTCTTTGCCCATGCCTATGTCCTGAATGGTACTACCTAGGTTATCCTCTAGGGTTTTTATGGTATTAGGTCTAACATTTGAGTCTCTAATCTATCTTGAATTAATTTTTGTATAAGGAGTAAGGAAAGGATCCAGTTTCAGCTTTCTACTTATGGCTAGCCAATTTTCCCAGCACCATTTATTAAGTAGGGAATCCTTTCCCCATTTCTTGTTTCTCTCAGGTTTGTCAAAGATCAGATGGCTGTACATGTGTGGTATTATTTCTGTGGGCTCTGTTCTGTTCCATTGGTCTATATCTCTGTTTTGGTACCAGTACCATGCTGTTTTGGTCACTGTAGCCTTGTAGTATAGTTTGAAGTCAGGTAGCGTGATGCCTGCAGCTTTGTTCTTTTGACATAGGATTGTCTTGGAGATGCGGGCTCTTTTTTGGTTCCATATGAACTTTAAAGCAGTTTTTTCCAATTCTGTGAAGAAACTCATTGGTAGCTTGATGGGGATGGCATTGAATGTATAAATAACCTTGGGCAGTATGGCCATTTTCACGATATTGATTCTTCCTATCCATGAGCATGGTATGTTCTTCCATTTGTTTGTGTCCTCTTCTATTTCACTGAGCAGTGGCTTGTAGTTCTCCTTGAAGAGGTCCTTTACATCCCTTGTCA
The DNA here is from genome assembly GCF_008728515.1 of Papio anubis. NCBI lineage: Eukaryota > Metazoa > Chordata > Mammalia > Primates > Cercopithecidae > Papio > Papio anubis. Next base: position 4,060,622 of record NC_044997.1, read on the forward strand.
GTTGGATTCCTAGGTATTTGATTCTCTTTGAAACAATTGTGAATGGAAGTTCATTCATGATTTGGCTCTCTGTTTGTCTGTTACTGGTGTGTATACGAATGCTTGTGATTTTTGCCCATTAATTTTGTATCCTGAGACTTTGCTGAAGTTGTTTATCAGCTTAAGGAGATTTTGGGCTGAGACAATGGGGTTTTCTAAATATACAATCATGTCATCTGCAAACAGGGACAATTTGACTTCTTCTTTTCCTAACTGAATACCCTTGATTTCTTTCTGTTGCCTGATTGCCCTAGCCAGAACTTCCAACACTATGTTGAATAGGAGTGGTGAGAGAGGGCATCCCTTTCTTGTGCCAGTTTTCAAAGGGAATTTTTCCAGTTTTTGCCCATTCAGTATGATATTGGCTGTGGGTTTGTCATAAATAGCTCTTATTATTTTGAGGTATGTTCCATCAATACCGAATTTATTGAGCGTTTTTAGTATGAAGGACTGTTGAATTTTGTCAAAAGCCTTTTCTGCATCTATTGAGATAATCATGTGGTTCTTGTCTTTGGTTCTGTTTATATGCTGGATTATGTTTATTGATTTGTGAATGTTGAACCAGCCTTGCATCCCAGGGATGAAGCCCGCTTGATCATGGTGGATAAGCTTTTTGATGTGTTGTTGAATCCGGTTTGCCAGTATTTTATTGAGGATTTTTGCATCGATGTTCATCAGGGATATTGGTCTAAAATTCTCTTTTTTTGTTGTGTCTCTGCCAGGCTTTGGTATCAGGATGATGTTGGCCTCATAAAATGAGTTAGGGAGGATTCTCTCTTTTTCTATTGATTAGAGTAGTTTCAGAAGGAATGGGACCAGCTCCTCCTTGTAACTCTGGTAGAATTCAGCTGTGAATCCATCTGGTCCTGGACTTTTTTTGGTTTGTAGGCTATTAATTATTGCCTCAATTTCAGAGCCTGCTATTGGTCTATTCAGGGATTCAACTTCTTCCTGGTTTAGTCTTGGAAGAGTGTAAGTGTCCAGGAAATTATCCATTTCTTCTAGATTTTCCAGTTTATTTGCGTAGAGGTGTTTATAGTATTCTCTGATGGTAGTTTGTATTTCTGTGGGGTCAGTGGTGATATCCCCGTTATCATTTTTTATTGCGTCGATTTGATTCTTCTCTCTTTTCTTCTTTATTAGTCTTGCTAGTGGTCTGTCAATTTTGTTGATCTTTTCACAAAACCAACTCCTGGATTCATTGATTTTTTGGAGGGTTTTGAAAGAGTATCAGCGATTGAGGATCAAATGAATGAAATGAAGCGAGAAAAGAAACCACAAGAAAAAAGAAGAAAAAGAAATGAACAAAGCCTGAAAGAAGTATGGGATTATGTAAAAAGACCAAATCTACGTCTGATTGGGGTGCTTGAAAGTGAGGGGGAAAATGGAACGAAGTTGGAAAACACTCTTCAGGATATCATCCAGGAGAACTTCCCCAACCTAGTAGGGCAGGCCAACATTCAAATCCAGGAAATACAGAGAACACCACAAAGATACTCGTCGAGAAGAGCAAGTCCAAGACACATAATTGCCAGATTCACCAAAGTTGAAATGATGGAAAAAATCTTAAGGGCAGCCAGAGAGAAAGGTCGGGTTACCCACAAAGGGAAGCCCATCAGACTAACAGCAGATCTCTCGGCAGAAACTCTACAAGCCAGAAGAGAGTGGAGGCCAGTATTCAACATTCTTAAAGAAAAGAATTTTCAACCCAGAATTTCATATCTGGTCAAAGTAAGTTTCATAAGTGAAGGAGAAATAAAATCCTTTACAGGTTTCACTTCTCTTACTAGAGAATTGCTCTACGCCATAAATCTGTAGACATACCTGGATCATGAATTTCCATTCTACCGATGTACAGCTGCAAACAAAATAAAATCACATTCAGTGCCTTTCTGGACTTTTCCCAAGTACTTAGTAGTCATTCTAGTTCACATCTTAAGTTCACTAGGGTTCAATAAGCATACCAAATGCATATTTGAACCTTTTCCAAAATCTAATTCATTTTGATCAATAGTCATCTGCTATAAATTCATTGTGTTTTCTTCATTATAAAATATTTTTTGTGATTAATCTTTCAGTAGACCAAAGATGAAGTACTTTGAGATTACATTTATTCCAAATCATGAATGATTCATTATTTTACTGAAAATAAACACATCTATCATATTGACTCCATATCATATTCTGTTGTATATTCTCACTTAAATGTTTTTATTATTTTTTAGACAGGTTATATAATTGTATAGAGTTTCAGGCTATTTACATAGACAAAATATCTGAATAAAAGTACAATGATCATATTTTATCTTGTCAGTTTAAAATTATGTGTAATGATTTTAATTCCAGAGAAAACATGTGTGTGTGTGCATGCATGTATACATATATTTTAAAGTAATGGTTTACTGAGAGGATTTTTTTCTGTTTTTGTGACTGTTTTAGGGATATCTGAAATTCTGCCAAAATTGTTGAAATATGCCCTTCTTAAAAATGTCAATATGACTATAACATATTTTCATGATATTTAACTATTAGATATGTTCATTACCCCATGTACTAAGTCTTACCTTGTGATGATGAGTTGATCAGACCTATTATATTGAAATTTTTTTTAGGTATAAATTTGTATAGTCTCTGACTAAAATCTTATGATGAATATGTGGATGAGGTGCCTTGGGCTCACCTGATTGTATTTTTATTGTTGCTGACTTTCATCATTCTATTAATTTGGGAGTAAAGGCTTCTTTTTTATGATATATTTCTGTATCACCTTCCCTTAGATTACATTATATAATGAAGAGGCAGAAGAGATGCAAAAGATCTTATTAAAACTAGAACTTTGAACCTAAATGGGAATTTATCAAGCTAAGTTAGACTAATTATCTACAACAAAGAATACAGCATATTAATCAAGTATGTGACCATTACATGTATACATGTGCATTTTAACGATCTTTAATATGAAAAGCATTCTGTAATTTAATCTGCTTGATCAATAATTGATATGATATTTACTAATTTTTACTCATCTAATTCTTAATTCATCCAATTTATCTAATTCTTAGTAATGTATATGATTCAGGCCTCTTACAGATTTTTATCTCTACCCAGTTTTTCATCCAGCTCTTTGTCTGGTCCTCTCTGCCTTGGTGTGCTTCAGGATTATTTCTGATTCTGTGACTCTAATGCACTCTGCAGTCTCTGAAATTGTGGTGGCAGAATCAAGGTACTTCTATAAAGGCCACTGAATTCCTTTTCTCATGATGAGGTACGGGAACCCGTTTCTCAAGCTGCCGAAACACTGCTGCTTATTGTATGCAAATCAGCAAGTAGAAATGCATGTGACTCAATCAACATTAGTTTTTGGAATGCCTGATATTCACAAAATGTGATCTTGTGACAATATGATATATTTATTTAAGCCACCTTGTGGTTTCAAATTGGCACATTTGACAACATACTTCTTAGTTGCTAAGTGTAATAATTTATTGCCTGTCATTTTCCTACACTGCTTTACTTCGTTAAAGCTGTAACATTAAAAATATTTGTAGCATTGCCAAAGTCACTTTCCAGGAGCTAAGGAATGTCTCCATCTGTATGCTGATCCAGTTCAGGCTGGCATTTGCTTGAATGCAGAGGCCATCCATCTCTTTCCATTGATATTTGTCAATTGATGCTTTTCTTCCTTCTTTACTGGTGACTTAGGAAATGTTCTGATGCTACAACTGCTACAGATGCCACTATGGTCAGCTAATTTTTTAAATTTTTACTTTCGTAGCGATGGAGTACTCCTATGTTGCTCAGGATGGTCATGCACTCGTGGCCTCAAGTGATCCTCCTGTCTAGGCCTCCCAAAATGCCAGGATTGGAAGTGTGAGCCACCTCTCCCAGCCCCAGTGCTTGATATTTAAGAGCTTCAGGCAATGGAAAGGTTTTGTCTGCCTGACACAACCTTCCATTATTTTGGGATGTATTTGCTTGAGACAGCTGAATACGTGACAACCTGAGCTATGGTTGCTGGCAATTGGAAAATAGTAGATTGTTGTCTTGATCTGCTTGGAGAAGTACAGCAGCCTGCAGAGGAATAGAAGCCTGGGGGTTTTATCTGGCACAGAATTACTCTAGAAAGCCATGTTAAAAATTTCATTTCTGTTTTTATAATTGATTATTGTTGTTGTTGTTATTATTGTTATTATTATTATTATTTATAGAGACAGGTTCTTGCTCTGTCTCTGAGATTGGAGTAGTATAATCATAGCTCACTGCAACCTTGAAATCCTAAGGTTGAGTGATCCTCCCACTTCATCTTCCCAAGTTGTTGGGATGACAGGCATGCAACAACAATACCTAGCGAATTTCTCTGTTTTTATTTTTGTAGAAACAGTATCTCTCTCTGCTGCCCAGTCTGTGAATGCTTGGCCTCAAGCAATCCTCCCATCTAGTTCTTCCAAAGTCCTGGGATTATGGGTGTAACCGCATCTATCCATTTGGTTGCTGTTTTTAAATTTATACCTTTATCATCATCCTAAATAGGAAGTCTGATGGTATTGTTGGCTGAATAGAGTCCACTTAACACATATTTTTGTTTTATAGGTAAAGACGGTGAAACTTAAAACGTAGCTAACGTTATCCCTGAAACAAATATGTGCAGTTTTAATTTAGGGACACATGTAAAAAAAAAAGTTGCATGTTTTAAACTCCTTGTTTGCTATTCCACCTGTAATTTCACTTGGAGATTGCCATTGCTTCTTAACTCATGCTAACAGTGCATTGGAGCTGTTGATTTTTAGCAGCTGCTATGCTTTCATGCTTACAGGTCATTTCTGTCTCAGGAAACTCTGTTTGATGACAAAGCTGGCTGTGTTAAGAGTAATGATAAAAGAAAGGACCTACCATAATTTCAAGTGAAACGTGCAACATGTGTTATGATGCGTGGTGACTGCAATGATTATTTCCTAATGTTGTTATTTAATAGCCATGAAAGCATACGACTTAAATAGGATCCAATGGCTTAGTTAGCTCAATGCTTTTGAAAGCTTTCTCAGTAAAGCATGGTGCCAGGCCCCAAGAGATTCCTTATAGAGAAGCCAGAGTTAATTTGGATGATGTTTTAAAAATGCTGCTAGAAAATTGGATGGTGTTTTCTAAACGAAATTCCTAGTAATTATTTATGCTATGAATCAGAATGATTGACATCTCTCTGGATGGAAATGGATAGTCATATGCCCACAAATTCAGGGATTTGGCCCCCTATGACAAAGCCCTGTATTCCCCCTCATTTATGTGATGATTATGAACTGTCTGAATGGTGAGAAACCCATTGGCCAGCTTTCACTTGTGCATGGTTGGAGGTGCTTACTGCAGCTCTGTGATGCCCTGAGCCAGCATGCTTGTGGAGTTCCAGTCTGCTGCATGAACAATTGAAGAAATGTGACCTTCCTAAATTTCGCACAAGCTGCTAAATGAGTGATTTGTGTTTCTTTTGAATTCATGCTGCAAGTGCAAATCTTGCTTCTTCCCGCATTATTGCTCTATGTACATGCCATTTCAAGATGCAGATAATTACTAAATCTTTACAATGCATCTCACCTTAGTCCAGATTTCCCTTTTCACAGGAACAAAAGGGCAAAGTCAGACTTGGCAGACAATGTAGCTTCAGTCTTATGGGGGGATACCTTTTTCTTAACAACTTCAGTCATGGGCTTTTCAGCTGTTATAATTTCACATGTAATATGGAGGCTATTGTTCCAAGCAAGTGTAGTGTCTCAGTGGAGTTGGAGGAAGCACTTGCAGCTGATATGGAGAAATAAGAGTGAATAAAAAGTGGAAGGAGTAAAATTAAAATAACTGAGCAAAGGTTTTTTTACATACCACAGAAAGGTTTACAAAACATTGAGGAAACTTCAGCCCCAATCCACATACTGCCTTTACTTCTGAACTATCTTATAATTTGTGATATCAGAAGTTTCTATGGAATCTATGGATACCTGCAGAAATAATTTGCTTCTGTGCCCGTTCTGCATTATACATTTAGAAGCAGTGGCTTTATCATGGGATACATAATATTCTTTAATCCTAATAGGAGCATCAGTTCTAAATATAACCAAAACAACAATTGTGAAAGGCACACATACACAGGTTGGCACATCGAGAGGGAGATGGCCCATATGATGTGTTTTGTACTGATGGGGAGGCTTTCCATGATCTACCCCAACACTGCAGGACAGTGCACATGTAGTCCAAATGCCCTTGTAGACTGCTGAACTCCAGATGGCTAGCTGGTACTGGCTGGCATGCCTTCAAGTCCTGCCTATCTTGAGTCCCTAATGGAATTTACATCATCTGAAATTTCAGGGAGTTTGTGGGGCTGGCTAAACAGATTCCCTACATAACTGGAGATGTGCAGTCAGAGACAGAATAGACAAAGGAGAATGCAGTGGCTGTCAGTATATTTGTTTTCTATTGCTGCACATTTGATTACTGCAAATTCAGTTACTTAAAATGACACAATTCTATTATCTTACAATTCTTGTGGGCCAGGTGTCTGGGCATGTCTTAACTGGGTTTCCTGCTCAGTGCCATACGCAGATGAAATATAGGTGTCGGTTGGGCACCATGACTCTCAGGAGGTTCATAGTCCTCTTCCAAGCTCTCTCAGGAGTTGGAAGATTTAGTTTATTTCTGTTGCAGGATTGAGGTCACCTTTCCTTTCTGGCCAGCAGCAGGAGCTCATGTCAGCTCCTAGAGGTCCGCTAGGCAGCTTGTTGCCATGCACGCTTCTCAGGGACCATCTCCCAATATGTTCATGCATCTTTAAGTACAGCATGAGAATCTCTTGCTCTAGTCTACTAAGAAAAACAATATCTTAGATAACATAACCAAGGCAATAGCATCCCATCCTATTTCCTAGGTAACATAACATACTCACGGGATGACTTCTATCAACCTTATAAGTCCAGCTCATATTCACCTTCCTGGGATTACAAGAGGGCATGGCTTATTGGATTCTTCCAATTTATAAATGTTCTAATGTATAAAATTCCAAGGGCTTCTATAACATATTACCACACACTGGGTAGCTTACAACAACAGAAATTTATTTGAAGTCCAGAAAACCAAAATCCAGGTGTTGTCGGGGTTGGTTTCTTCTGGACCCTCTGAGGGAGAATCTGTTCCTATCTCTTTCCTACCTTCTGGGGGCTGCCACTAATTTTTGGTTTTTCTCGGCAGTGTCACTTCACTACTGTCTTCATCTTTCCAAGGCCGCCTTCTCTGCATATGTTTCTGGATGCTCTCTTCCTCTAAGGACACCAGTCGTTGGATGAAGGGACTGTTGCAAATCTTTGATCATTTTATCTCCAAGGAGATTACATATCATATCTGCAAAGACCCTGCAGTAGTACCTCCTTATCCATGGTTTTGCTCTCTATGTTTTCAGTTCCCTGTGATCATTTAATCTCCTAGTGTAATCAGTTAACTCTTGAGAGATTAAGAGTTAATCTCTTACTGAGCATAATTTATAATTAAACTTTATTATGGCTTGTATATGTAGGAGAAAACATAGTATCTATAGAATTTGGTACTAGCTATAGCTTCAAGTCTTGGAACATATCCTCATGGGCAGAATCTGGGGTGTTATTTGTTTCCAAATAGTGTCATACTCTGAGATTCTGCTGGATGTGAGTTTCTCATACATTATTCAACACAATACACCCTGTAATGCTTTGCCTGTGACCTGACATTGCCCAGTTCTGGTCTCACCTTGCAGCAGTCTCTCCTTCACCTTTTCTGGAATATTTCTTTACAACTCTCTTTCTGACTCCTTGACTCCAAATTCAGATCATCTAAAGGTGGAGTAATATTTAGGGATTATCTTGTTGACCATTAGAGAAGATGGGGTCACTGACAGATATCTGACAGATAGATATGTAGCTAGGTAGGTAGGTAGGTAGGTAGGTAGGTAGATAGATAGATAGATAGATAGATAGATAGATAGATAGATAGATGATAGACAGATGTGAATCCATAGATGAAAATGAATAGATAGTAAGGTGATAGTTAGCTTGATGTTGTATGTATATACAGACAGATGGTTAGATAGATAAATGATAGAGATGGATAGATATAGATACAGAGATAAATGAAAGCTCATAATGAATAGACATAGGTAGATAGAGATGGATAGATAGATGAAAGAAAGTAAGACAGATATGGATAGGCAGATAGATGATAGATGGATAGATAGAAGATAGATAGATAGATAAATAGATAGATAGATAGATAGACAGATAGATAGATAGATAGATAGATAGATAGATAGATAGATAGATAGATAGATAGATAGATAGATTGGACAGATGGATAGATAGACCTCTTAATCCCTGTGTCAATCCATCTCTCTATAGCTATGTATAATCACACATGTATATGGTTACATGTCTATTAGTAACATTTTCACAGTGGGAATTCAGTGATTTAGTGATTACTGAATTAATTGTTGCATGAGGCTCCCTGATGGCAAAGACTGGGTCTTTTTGTTCACTATCCTTAGTGCAATCATTTTACAGTAAATGGTGGAGGAAACGTAACTTCCTACTAAAAGCATTCTGTGGCTCTGAAACAGGAGAAAATGAGATTCTCTACCCCATTTCTGAAATCATGGATCCTGGCTCCAATATCAGAATTTACATGGTGCCTAAAGAATTCATCCTGTTGCATTAACTGTATTCATGCACATGAGTATTTTCTGAGCATCTCTGAGGAAGACAATAGTTTATACGCTGAATGGCGTGGAGGCACAATCACTCCTTATTACAGCACTGGAAGTAGTTACAATGATGATAACACATCCTGATTTCTATTCAGAACAATTTTTAAAATTTTGAAAATTCATTTGGCATTACTTTCTTCAGTTGTGTAGATTTTTAAAGTATTTTATGACCTCTGTTTTATTTTTCTCTTTTGTAGAGAAAGCACAATTTTACTTTCACCTTCTTAGGCCTTTTCTGTTGGTCCTGAGGATTAAATGGACAAAGGACAGATCAGCAGAAGAAAAACATACAAACCCGTGTGACTTAAGGTTTCTGTGACATGAGAAAACACGCAGATGGAAACAAAGACTCAGAGAAGTTTCAGCACATTAATGCTTTTAGAGAAGACTGAATACAGAGAGGCGATGGTGGAAAAGTAGCTAACCTATGTGGAGGCTAAATAAAGATGTGGATGATTTTAACATGGTCTTATTAGTACACAATTCTCTTGATCTCAGATTTCCCTTCTCACTGACAAGAATGTTCTGTAACTTCTTTCTGGTATAGCGAAGACCTGATCCATATAGGACTTTTATCTGTTGCTTTCAGAAGGAAAATAGGATCAGAGCAACTTTCTTTCACCTGCTGTTTTCCTTTCCTTTCATTTTCTTCAAGTGCCTGGAATAACCTTACAGTGTTTAAATAAATATAAACCAACACAGCATTTCTGGGGTGGTAGATTCCAACATCCTTTCAGTTTACATTCTCCTGTTACCACCTCAATTTTTATTTATTTTTATTTTTATTTTTTTGAGATAGAGCCTTGCTCTATTGCCCAGGCTGGAGTGTAGTGGCATGAACTTAGCTCATTGCAACCTTCTCCTCCTGGGTTCAGGCAATTCTGTTGTCTCAGCCCCTCAGATAGCTGGGACTACAGGTGTTTGCCACCATGCCTGCCTAACTTTTGTATTTTTAGTAGAGACGGGGTTTCACCATATTGGTCAGGGTGGTCTCAAACTCCTGACCTCAAGTGATATACCAGCCTTGTCCTCCCAAAGTGCTGGGATTACATTCGTAAGCCACCCCACCGGGCCTACCACCAGAATTTCTGTAACTATTACACAAAGCTTTTGTACATATTTTCTTAATATTTTATGAATTGCTATATGCAAAAATAATGTTCACTTGGTATACTCATATTCTATTAAAAGTACTTTATTTTATTTAAGTTCCAGGGTATGTGTGCAGGACGTGCAAGTTTGTTACATAGGTAAATATGTGCCATCATTTTTGCTGTACCTATCAACCCTTCACCTAGGTATTAAGTGTCACGTGCATTAGCTATTCATCCTGAGTGTCTCCTTCGTCACTGCCACAGACTACAGTGTGTGTTGTTCCCTTCTCTGTGTCCATGTGTTCTCATTGTTCAGCTCCCATTTAAAAGTGACAACATGAGGTATTTTGTTTTCTGTTGCTGCATTAGTTTGCGGAGGATAATGGCTTCCGGCTTCATCTATACCCCTGCAAAGGACATGATCCTGTTCCTTTTTATGGCTGTATAGCATTCCATGGCATGTATATATCACATTTTCTTTATCCATTCTATCATTGATGGGTATTTGTGTTGATTACATGTCTTTGCATTGTGAATAGTGCTGCATTGAACATACGCATGCATGTATCTTTATATCCACATTGAGATACGATCTCACACCAGTTAGAATAGCTATTATTAAAAATCTTATATTCCTTAATAAGATTTTTGAAATGATGACTCTTCAGTCCAGAATTAACAGGGCTTCCAGGCCATAACTTCCCCATTCTTAATTTGAATCCTGACTTCATTCTTGAGCTTATTGGTGTTGCCCTGAGCTTGATTTATTACAGTGAATTATCCTGTGATTTTTACTATATGCATAAGGTGGCAACACTTTCTTTGCATGCTAATTTCTAAAAACACGTTTTCAAAGGACAAACTGACAAAGGTTTTCTACCAAAATATAGTAGGCCTTGTTTTCTTATCATCTTCATCTCATGTCAGACAGTTGTAAGGTGAGTGAATTTTTGCATGTTTGTAGGGTGATTATAAGGACATTTTGCAGATGGATCACAAATAAACCAACAGAGCACAGAAGCTTGAGAGCATAGACAGCCAGTGGAAACACAGCACAGGCCACAGTGGGAATTTCATGGGATGGAGAACGAGCAACAGAACCCACGACCTAGAAGGCTGCTTTCCTTTCCAAGGGTCCAGGTTTTCTCGGGTCAGCCTTCACCTGTGTGCTGCTTATGTTTGACTTTTTTGAGAAAATGAGCTACCCAAGAGGGTTACACTCCTGAATCCCCTGCACTCAGACCCCAGTCAGGAGTATGGTGGGCCCACCTGGAGTAGGTCATGCACATCCTGATGACCTTAGATACAGGAACCACCTCATTTTTGATGGGTTGGGCAAATAATCTGCGTAAGTATCTCCAAAAATGTCCTGTATTGTAGAGAGACCTTTTTATCTACCTTGATTTTGGACAAATTGTTTGTTTTATTTTACTTCACTGACTTGAAATTAAACTGCCAGGATATGTCACCATGTCTAGCTTTTTTTGTGCGTGAATTTTTTGTGGAAATAGCCTCTTCAAGGCTGTTAAAGTGAGAAAGATATTTTTCAATCGCATCTGATTCTTTCAGATATTTCCGTCTTCCTACTCCATTATCCATCTCTTTTTAAAAATCTCATTTTGTTTTTGAGATGAGACCGCACTCTAACACCCAGGTAAGAGTGCACTGGTGTGACCATAGCTCACTATAGCCTTGACCCTGGTCTCAGGTGATCATCCCGCTTCAGCACCCCCAAGTAGCTGGGACTACAGGTGCACACCTCATGCCCAGCTAATTTTTGTGTTGTTAGTAGAAATGGGGTTTTTCCATGTTTCCCAGGCTGGTCTTGAACTCCTGCGTTCAAGTGATTCACCCACCTCGGCCTTCATGTTATCTTTAGTGGTTGCTTCCATTTCTTTCCCTCATTTGTTGTGAACCAGTAGTGAACCACTACTGGTTCACTGTCATGAAGTCACTTATTTTTTTTGACTATTTTTGGTGATCTTTTCTGATTTATAGGTTTATTTCTTGAGTGATGTCATTCTTTATTAAAAACGTATGTGTACACATATGTGTACAAAAGTATTCGTGTATCTGTGTACACATCCTAAATGATTCTATTATTTATTGAATATAAATAATTTATATATATAATCATATATTTACATATAGTGTAAGCAATAGTATATAATGTATATTATGTACACATTATATATACATTTTATACACAATTTATTGCTCTACCTATATGCTATATATGTATGCGTACACATATATGTGTATATACATGTGTTTACAATATACGAATGGATTGTAACAGTGTGTATGCGTGTGTGTATATATTATACACATAACTTCAATGTTATAAAAGTGTGTGTGTATATATGTGTTTATGTGTGTTTGTACATACTCATGACCACATACAAAGAACACCATTGTAAAAGCTGACCATATAATCATCTATGCACATATATGTGCATAGATATATATATCTCTATATATAGTCAAAATGCTGTCATCTTCCTTAATAAATGCATTCTTTATTAATAAATATATATTGACAATATCAACATCCGTATTTTATACATTTCAACAAACATGCCCAATGGTGTTTTAAGAATAAATTATTAATCCACCATTTATGTTGTTTCAAGATGTGATTGTTATAACTCCCTTTTTTCACATTTTTAGCTAATGGTACTATTTAAAAAGAAAGACTTTATCATATTCAAATTGTTGCTAGTGGAATAAACAATATAATGATGGGAAAAATCTTTCTTCCATCTATAATTATCTGTACTTGTTTGTTTTATTCAACTTAACATTCATATTTTATTTAGACCATCATTGATTTTGTTTCATTACCAAAATCTTACTGGTAATTCCGAAGTAATAAATTATTTTGAAGAGGTATTGATTTTGTTACACACTTTATTTATACTAGGATAAATGAATGCTTTTAAACATGCATGTGTTCATTTATGTTTTTCATTATTTTACATATTTTATGTAACATGTGCTGCATACTTCTTAAGAGTTGTTACCAGAACATTTATCATGAATGTGCAAAGAATTTATTTTCAAATATATTTATATGCATGTATATGAAAAATTGTTTTGTGTTAATGTCATACAATTTTAACTAATAAGTCATTCATTGTAAGTTATTCAGTTGATTCTCTAAATTCTCTTTCTCTGGTTGAATAATCATATGCAGTAATGACTTTATTTTGTCTCCTTTCTAGTATTTTCAGTTCTCAATCCTTAAAAGAAAACATATTAGCTGTGGGTCTGCAGAAGTGTCCTTGAAATGTGATAATGAGAACATCATTGCCCTGCTTATGCTTTTAGTAAAAGTTCACTTAATACAACATTTCCCAAAGCCTGTACTTTTTAATTATAAATCTCCTATTTATTGATAGGATTAAAAAGGATTTTCATCAAAATAAATATTCCATGTACTCTATTCTTTCAATTAAAAGTATTAATACTACCAGAGACTATTGGCCATCTTTCAAATGGCGTTTTTCTCCTTGATCTTTCCTTCAGCTGTCACTTGAATTTTTTCCTTCAACTGTGAATAACACAAAACAAAATGCTCTACTTATTTCCATTCGCTATATTTGCAGGGTCAACCTGATTCCTTACTGGATCACTGCATAGTTTTTTTGTTGTTGTTGTTGTTGTTTTTAAATTTAATGTTTTACACTGTTTATTAAAGTGGTCATTGGAGGAACAATCAGAATGTGTTAAGATTCTTTACAATTAACTTTTGCATTTTAATGCTCCCAGCTTTGAACTGCATTGTGGGTGACAAACTGTTAGAATTTTCTGTGTTTGGGGATACTAAAGGTGTTTACACTTGAGTGAATGCCCAGAATTTGATTAATAGTTTTTTCTATTGACAGTCCCATCTCCTTATAGTTATTCTCTTGTAAATTAACTTTACCTCAAGGTTAAGATTTGCAAATGTATGGTTTTCAGTAGGTACAGTGTTCACATAGCATCTCCTTAAATAATTACTTTATGCAGTGTCTTTTGTATATCACTGGTTGCTTCCCTTTACTCAGATCTAAGGTACATACCTGTTTCTACCTTTGTCCTTATGAGTGGTCTGGACTTTAATTCTCTCAACACACTTTATATATTTTTTTACTATGATTTGCCATCATCCTTTTTATCACAGCTTGTTCTCTTCTTATGTCTCTGTAATAAAGAAACTGCATCTTATTTTACTCCATGAAAAATCACAAATGGTTTTCTAAATGTTCCCTTACAGCATTCCAGAGAGGGATATGGTTATCTTGTATTCTACATTGTGTGTCTTTTTAAAGACTTTATTTACTAGAGGAGTTTTAAGTTCACAATAAAATTGAGGAGATGGTACAGAGAGTTCTCAAATATCCCCTGCCCTGACGCATGCATACTCTTCCCTATTATTAACATCCTCACCAGTGGGGTGTGTTTGTTACAATCCCTGAACTTACACTGACATCTTCATAACCCAAAGTCTATCATTTACAGTAGGGTACAGTCTTGATGATGGTGTACCTTCTATGGGTTTGGACAAATGTATAATGACATAAATCCACCATTACAGTATCACGCAGAATAGTTCTGCAACCCTACAAATCTCCATACTCTGCATTTTAATCCATCCCCCACAGCCCCTGACAACCTATGATCTTTTACTGATTCCATAGTTTTGCCCTTTCCACAATGACATGTAATAGAAATTGTGTAGTGTGCACTTTTCATGTTGGCTTTTTCCATTAATAATATACATTTTAGTTTCCTTCATGTGTTTTCATAACTAGATAACTCATTTCTTTTATTCTTCAGGAAAAACATGCTGTTGTTTTTTTGTTGTTTGTTTATTCGATTTGTCTCTTCATCTTCAACAAGTCCAGCTTGACCCAGACAAGGCATCTGCTAACAGGTGGGATTTGCAATTTGCGAGCTGTCCCTTTCTTTGCTAAATGTCCCTCAATTCCTTGGCACACATGCTGTGGTTCCAGAGGACCAGGACAGATACCTGGAGGCCTCTTTAGGAATGCAGACATTCAGCATTTCCCCCTCACTGGTCCTTGGACTTAGCAATGCAGAATTTTCATTTTCAACCCACCTTAGGATAGCCAGGCATGGTGACGCATGCCTGTAATCCTAACATTTTGGGAGGCCAAAGTAGGAGGATCCCTTGAGTTAAAAAGTTTAAGATGAGCCTGGGCAACATATTAAGACCCTCATCTCTACAAAAAATATAGAAACAGTTTTAAGGTGATTCCTATATGAGATAAAATTGAGACTAAGATCTGCACTCCTTCACACTCACATGCAGTCTCCTGACGATGGAATTCCTGTATCTGCTTTACAATTGTTGATCTATTTAACTTCTGCCCAATTTTGGTTTCCAGTGGGATACTCATCTCCAGACAGCACTGGACCTTACTAAGATGACTTACCTAATTATTAGTTGACACGTGAATACTATGTTCTACAGGAATGTGTGAAAAATGTCATTGAAGAGCTTTTCTCAAATTGTCCAACTTTGCAGCTATGGGATACTAACCATTTTTCATGAACCAACTCTGTCTCTTACATGTTTGTTTAGGTTGGGTTAAAGTTTATTTCAATTGAATGTGTACATAGAGATGTTGTATTTAGCAGATATTCTGAACTAATTTTCAGGCAATCAATCCCTTCAGATAGAAACACATTTCCTTGCTTTTTTCTCTTCATGGAGACCACCTGTATTCCTTGGCTTATGGCTTTAGAGATTGACACTTATTGTCTACTAGTGGCTAAATGCAGGACAGTACCCATTTGAACTTAATTTTTTCACCATTGGATCTATGGAATCATTCCCCATGTGCTAAGGTCACAAAATAATCCCTGAGGAGATGGATTACTTTTCAGCCTTATTGAGAGAGTTAGCATAAATCTACCCAGATCTCACCTTGGATTTTTGGCTGTTCTGGGTTGGCAATCATGTTCACATCATTTTCTTTCTTTTCTTTTCATTATTTTTAATTTGACACATATTTATGGGATACCCAGCAAAGTTTTGATACATACAAAGCATGCTGATCAGATCAAGGTATTCAGCATATCCATCATCTCAGATATTGATCATTTATTTATATAGTAACTTTCAATATCCTCTTTCTAGCCATTGGATACTATCCATCCTTGTTAACTACAGGGTTACAGAACACCAGATCTTATACTTGATATCTCGCTGGAATTTTGCATCCTTTTACTAATCTTTCTCTGTCCCTTTCCTTTCTTTCTTTCTTCCCCAGCCCTTAGTATCCTATGTTCTATTGTATCCTCCTATGAGATTAACATTTTAGGTGAGAAATTCACAACAGTGGATACTACCTAAATACTACTTTGGGAAGTTACCTCTTAGAGGACTGGGTCCTCTCTTAAGAAGTGACTTCCCAGTGTAGTATCTAGGTAGCATCCATCAGTCCACAGGCTGCATGAGGCCAAGAATGGCTTTCAGTGTGGCCCAACTCAAATTTGTAAACTTTCTTAAAACATTATGAGATTTTTTTGTGTGTGATTTTAAAAAAATAGCTCATCAGCAATTGTTAGTGTATTTTATGTGTGGCCCAAGACAATTTTTCTTCTTCCAGTATGACACAAAGAAGCCAAAAGATTGGACACCCCTGCAGAGGGAGGAGGTTTTAACTAATTCATGAAAACTGGTTGGAATATTGACCAGCAGATGTGGCCATGGGAGGGAACTGGGATTTCTTGTTAGAGGTGTTATCATTTGAACATATTGTAACATTATTTATTAATTTCTTATTTACTCTTTTTTATGCCATTAAGTATTTTGGGCTGAATTCAGTAATTTCCCATCTCTTCAACTGAATGTAGTACTAATAGTAATAACAATAACAATTCTAAACCTGGAGAGATTCTATAAATACTTAAAATTGCATGTAATTATGAAAGAAATGAAATCATTAAGCTAGGAATTATTCTTTTTGTGAATCTCAAAATGACATGCTCTTTTAATGGAAAAAAAAGGCAAATTATTTAGGGTAAATCTGTAAACACCTAGAGATATATTAAGCTTACATGTTGGCCCAAAGTGGATGGTTTATGAATTTGTGAAAGAGTGAAATGATTGGCTTAGTCATCAAGTGTATGGGATTAAATACTTGTGTTAAACAAATCTGATCGTATAATCACCACACAGTATTATTTTCTGAAGAAACATAATGCTAATGGAAACATACACGGATATTAAAATGGAGACAAATTAGAAATCATCAGGATATGTTTGTAAAAGCTAGGTACTATTTTTGATTATAGAAGTATGCAAAAGCTCTGAATCCTTGAGAGCAATAACTTGGAATACTTAAAAAAATCTGTATTATTAACAGTGGAGGACTGTGTTCAAAACATGAGATATCTTAAGAAGCATTTGCATCAGATTTGGCATCAGAATCTTGCCCAGTGAATTGGCTGAATTTTTTAAGTGATATTGTGATGTTTATGGTACCTACCTGCAGTGAAACAGGTCTCTGTCATTTCACACCTGGGTACAGCAATCTCTTTGCATTACTCTTTTTCTTATCTTCTGAAATGCCATCTCTGTCTGTGAACTACAAATTCTAACACTGAGTGCATGCCTTCTGAACAAACATGTCATTTCTCTGAATGCCATTTATTCTTCATCTAGTTACATGTTAATTATAATTCTTATTTTCTTTACTGTATGAAATATTTTATTTTATTTTATTTTATTTTATTTTATTTTTTTTTATTTTTTTTTTTGAGACGGAGTCTCGCGCTGTGTCACCCAGGCTGGAGTACAGTGGCGCGATCTCGGCTCACTGCAAGCTCCGCCTCCCAGGTTCACGCCATTCTCCTGCCTCAGCCTCCGAGTAGCTGGGACTACAGGCGCCCGCCACCACGCCCGGCTAGTTTTTTTTTTTTTTTTTAATTTTTAGTAGAGACGGGGTTTCACCATGTTAGCCAGGATGGTCTCGATCTCCTGACCTCGTGATCCGCCCGTCTCGGCCTCCCAAAGTGCTGGGATTACAGGCTTGAGCCACCGCGCCCGGCCTGTATGAAATATTTTAAGACATAATCAATGATATATTCCTTTCTCTGTTTTATATTTCATTTTGGGTGAGTAAAACAAAACCTGTTTGCCAGAGATTAACTTAAGACCTTTTCCTGACTATTGCTTAAAAGATGATATTATGCCATGAAGTGTTTGGTTTCTAGGTTTGAACCCCAAAGCCCTGATGGCTTGATCTCATTGACTAAGTTATTTAAGGACTCTGTGCTGCAGTTGCCTCATCTGTAAAGTTATGACAAAAATACTTCCTTACCACTTTTAAGAAGGCTACAAAGTATTTGGAATAGTGCCTTGCATGCATTAAGCATATACTGCGGTTCAGTTCTTAATATTGCCATTATTAAATAACTATTGCCATAGAAAGACCACTGAAATGGGATTAAAAAGGGAAGGTGCTAATTTCCACCCCAGCACCAGCTAGCATGTATTATAGACACAGTGATAGTCCATAGCACTTATTATATAAAAACCAGCTGGGTCACTAACTGGTGCTAGAATGTTCCAGGGAAGTCATTCTTGTTTTCTCTTCTTCATGCTCTTAACCTATAAAATGCAGATATCAAGTAAAAGGAACTAGGGCTTCTTGGAGAAATGGTTGATTCAAGAACTGGGGCAGGAAATATAAAAGATAAGCTTGGAGTATATGTTATATTGCCAGAAAGGAGGACAATGTTAAGTGCACGCATACACGCACGCACACATACACACAAAATGACAGGGTCACGTCACGGCATACAAGTGTCAACTTTAAGAGCATTCCATGGCCCACCTTGGGACAACTGGAGCAACAAAATGAATAAGGTAGTTTTGGGTTATAACTCAAAGTGTAGAATACATATCCACAATCCAATATTTGGCATAGATGACTGAATAAATTAGCACGATATATTAATTTTGTAATGCTACTGTAGAAAATTCATTATATTTGGCATAAAACAGCACAAAGGTATCTCACAATTTTGTTTTGTTAGACATCTGCATTTTAAAGGTGAGAAGTCCCACATGGGTCTCCCCAGGCTGAAATCAAACTGTCCATAGTATTGCTTGCCTTTGAGACTTGCTGGGAGAAATCCGTCTCCTTGTTTTCCATTCATAGAGGGCACCAGCATTCCTTGACTCATTCCTTTTTGCTTGATGTGCAAAGCCAGCAGTGTGATGTCTTCAATTCTTTCTCTGACTGCACTCCTGCTTCCTTTTTGTTCTTGAAGGAACTATTATGATGATATTGGGGCCACCTGGATAATTCACAATAATCTTATTTTAAAGTCAGGCAATGCACAACTTTAATTCCATCTGCAAACTCATAACACATTGGCAGATAGAGGAAATTAGGATGTGGATATCCTGGGGGGAGTGCCATTATTTTCCTTACCACTGAAAAGATGAGAAGAATTTCTCATGCAGAAGCATTTAAAATAATTTTTATAGGTATTCCTCCCTTAAGAAATTGGAGTTTAAATTTTATTTATTCATTCATTTATTTATTTTTTACACTTTGAATTTACTTTGAGATTTTGGAGATGAAGTCACTCAATGTTGCCCAGACTGGTTTCAAACTCCTGGTCTCTGTCAGTCCTCCTACCTCAGCCTCCCAATGTTTTGGAATTATAGGTGTAAGCCTTTGCACCTGGCCATAAATCTTTTCGTAGGCTTAACTGTGCATAATGACTTCCTTCCAAAGAGTATACAGTATTGAAAGGGTAGACAAAGGGTAACTTTATAGTGGAGAAACCTGATAAACACTAACTCAGACAGATCAACCTCAACATCCACAGTGATAAACTATTTTTACTTGACAGGATGTGACGAGAAGGGCATTTTCTTTCTCTCTCCCAAAAAATTCATAATTAGACCTCAGCCTAATCACAGTAGACATCAAACACATCCCAGTTGTGTAATACTCTATAAAATGCCTGACAAAAACTCCTCCAAACCATCAAGGTTATCAGAAACAAGGAAAACATGAGAAACAGTTATAGCCAAGAGGCACCTAAGAAGACAGGATAACTAAAATGTCACATGGTGTTCTAGATTGAATCCTGGTACAGAAAAAGGACATGAGGTAAAAACCTAAAGAATCTGAATAAATGTGGACTTTAGTTAATTATAGTGTTTCCAATTTGGCTCATTAATTACAAGGAATATGCCACACTGATGTCGATGTTGTTAACAGGGGAAACTGAGTGTTAGGCATATGGCAGTTTTCTGTACTATCTTCACAATTTTTCTGCAAATCTAAAACTTTTCGAAATTACAGGTTAATTTAAAGTAAACGAACAAACAGAAATGAAGATTTATGCCTTTTTTCTGTAATTCTTGGAGAGGCTTTGGAGATGCTACTTTATAATATTCACAAAGATGCCTTGAAATTTTCTTAAATTTTAAGTTTAAATGAAATTTTGCTTAAAAATAAAACACACACAATATCTAGTCATCATTGTTTAATAATAATGCAACTGATTACATTGGTGCCTTTCTGGGCAAGATCTTTCTGTGATAAGTGGTTTGAGTCACAGAGTAGATAGTCAATACTCTCTCATTTTCTTGAGTAGCATGATTATATGGCCAAATAATTGACATGTGAATCACAGTGTCATCAGGGATTCACACAAAATGTTCATGCAACACAGACTTCCTTCCAATGAGTACAGTATTAAATGGTACAGCATAATATTGAACTAAGGAATGTGCCATAAAGATTCCGGCAGTTGTACTCAGTGCTCAAACGTTTTATAAAGTTAGAGAAGAAATCTCTGGAGGGGAAGCTAAGAGACATCAGATTCTCAGAATCTAGGAAGAAAATGCTTCATGAGAAAAATCTGAGTGGCAGAAAAGTGTAGTAAATGTTTGAGAAATCATGAAAAATACCACTACCAGCGATGATATGAGCTAATATTTATGGATCACCAGCTGTATACAAGAAAATATTCACATGTTACCAGGGAATCAGAAGGATTGAAAGACAGTAATAAGCAATATTTATTTATATGTGATTTTTGTTTGTTTGCTTGCTTGTTTGTTTTGAGATGGAATCTTATTCTATCACTCAGGCTAGAGTGCAGTGGTACAATCTTGGTTCACTGTAATCTCCACCTCCCTAGTTGAAGCAGTTCTTCTGCCTCAGCCTCCTATGTGCTGGGATTACAGGCATGCGGCATCACATCAACTAATTTTTATATTTTTAGTAGAGACAGGGTTTCACTAATATGATTCTTTCAAAGCGCTCATTACATCAGAAAGTTCCTCGTGGAAAGAGTTCCTCGTGGAAAGAGTTCCTCATGGAAAGGAAAGAGTCGTGTTTCTTAGCCTTAATTATTTTAGGATGTAATGAGGATGTTATTTTGCTTACCCTAACTACATAGGTATTTCATAATCTAGGTTGATGTTCTCGTTTTAAAAAATATATACACATATATATTATTGTGTGTAATATGTGTGTATATACACACATATATATGATTGTGTGTGGTGTGCATAAATATAGATGTGTACATATACACAATCATATGTATGTGTATATATGTATATGCACGTATATATATATACACACACACACATATATGTTTAGGGGTGTGTGTGTGTGTGTATGTATATACCTGTTCAAAGTTATTTGGTTTTAAATACAACATTTTGAGGGATATCTTAGGGCAATTAAAACCAGTTATATACAAGACTCCGTCTCAAAAAAAAAAAAAAAACCAGTTATATATATATGTGTGTATATATATATAAAAAACAGATATATATATATACACACACACATATACATCTGCTGTGGTCTATGTATGCATGTGTGTGTAGAAGTTATTAGGTTTTTGTTTGTTTTCTTGTTGTTTTTTGAGATGGAGTTTCGCTCTGTCATCCAGGCTATAGTACATTGTCGTGATCTTGCCTCACTTCAACATCTGCCTCCTAGGTCCTAGGGATTCTTGAGTCTAGTCTCCCTATTAGCTGTGATTACAGGCATATGCCACCAGGCCTGTATAATTTTTGTACTTTTAGTAGAGATAGGGTTTCACCATGTTGGCCAGGCTGGTCTTGAACTCCTGGCCTCAGGTGATCTGCCTTCCTCAGCTTCCCAAAGTGCTGGGATTACAGGCATGAGCCACTGCACCAAGTGGCTATTATATTTTCAGTACAACAGTTCAAGAGTTAGTTAGATATGTGTGTGTACATGTGTGTGTGTAATATATGTAAACATCTATGGGTGTATTAGGTTTTTAATACAACATTTCAAGAAGCATATTAGGAGAAATAAAAGTCAATTTTCTTTTCAAAATGACTTGTCTTAATAAAATGTATTTAAAAATACCTAGCAAAATACAATATTAAGTTAGTTCCCATTTTTAAATACACTGTGATTTAATCTCAAGCTCATAGATCCTTTGAGATAATATTGTCTATCAGCTGAAAATTCAAACAAAATAGGAGATGCATATGTAAATATAGTAAGATTTGTATTTCATTCCTGAGAGCAGAAACATTTCAGTAGTAAAATTTGCAATAAAAAATGCTTATGGAAGGATAGACAATGCTCTAGGACTATAATAGTAAGCACAGGAATGTGTCAGGAAGCCATACAATCTTTAGATTCATTTTGATTCCTACCTGAAAAAGTGTCATTTCTTGCTAAATCCAGCAAAGTAACAAAGAAAAATTTTTATTCACCTTTTTCTCTCAGTGTTTTTCCTAACCCTAACCCTATTTCCTAACCCTGTTTTATTTCCTAACCCTATCCTATTTCCATTATTACAATAAAGCATTTTTGATCTGGTAGAAAATTAGAATTAGACCTTGCTTTTACTGTCATCACCACAGCATTTTATCAAGTTTAAAAAAATAACAAATGGCATAATTGTTATATACTGTATGCTAATCAAAATTATTTTATTACCATATTATGAATTATAATTTATATCTATTCTCAAAATTAACGAAGAAGAACATTGCATTTCCCTACTTGAGACGAGAATTAGTTACACATGCTACATAGAGGGCTGTATTTATCATTGTTTTTCACAGCTGGTATGACTGTTTCTCTTATAATAGAGGTGGGCTTGCAGCCAAAAATGCCTGATTCATCCAACATTTATTTACCATGTAACTTATATGTTCTGGATGTTTAAGTAGTTATTGCAAATTAGGGAATATGGTGATGAAATAGGGTTAACTGAAAATTACAGGAAACACCTGTGTTTTCTTTTTGCTAGCAATCTAGCAAAGAGAACTAATTCAACAAGATATCATGTTAAATATTATAATTCATTTGGTAAAGAAAAACGCCAAATACAGAGAATAATTGAGGAACTTAAGGTTTTTTAGGAATAGAATGTTGGGATGAACAGGGAATGCCTTTCTGAGGAAATGGAATTTAAGCTGACCAATTTACAGGAGAAAATGTGCTTTGCAAATGAGGGGAACAGCAGAATTCCCAAAAGTTCTAAAGGAAACCTGATGGTGAAATGTGTTACGCCATGTTCATGATGGTATATTAGTTGACTTTTGCTACATAAGAAACCATCTCAAATCTAAGCATCTCAAACAACTTTTACTTAGCTAAGCATCTCAAACAATCTCTCTGTAGGTTATGATTCTTGGTTGGAAATCTGGGCTGTGCTTAGCTGGGAGGCTCTTCAGCCTAGAGTCAACTTCTAGGTCAGTTGGATGCTTATTGGCCAAGCACTATCTCAACATGGTGCCTGTCTCTGCTAATGAGTAATATCATCCCGTAACAGGCTAGTGAGGACTCTTCATGGAAACTTGTCAGGGTGGCATGTAGATGTGTTCAAGTTCTCTTACAGTGAAAGCTACCTAGTGTCAGTGTCACCTTGCTGATCCAGAATGTCCAAATAAGTAAATCCAGAAAGATACAAATGAATAGGCAGTTTCCAGGGGCTGGGGGGAGGAGGAAATGGAGAGTGACTACTAATTGGTACAGTATATTTGGGGGAATAGGGGATCATGTAAACGTTCTGCCATTAGGTATTGTTGACTATTACACAGATTCATGAATATATTAAAAACCATTGGATTGCATACTTTGACATAGTGATGTGTATGATACACTAATCATATCTCAATTAAGCTATTTATATACCGATCTCTATCTAATCTATCTATCAATCAAATAAATTAAGACAGTCTACATATATAGACAAATAGAACAGAAACCAGGCACGGTGGCTCACACCTGTTATCCCAGCAATTTGGGAGGCTGAGGTGGGTGGATCACCTGAGGTCCAGAGTTTGAGACCAGCCTGGCCAACGTGACGAAACCTCATCTCTACTAAAAACACAAAAATTAGCTGGGAACAGTGGTGCAGACCTGTAATCCCAGCTACTTGGGGTGGCTGATGCAGGAGAATCACTTGAACTGGAAGTCAGAGGTTTCAGTGAGCCGAGACTGCACCATTTCACTTCAGCCTGGGTGACAGAGCAAGACTCCATCTCCAGAAAAAAATAGAGCAGAACAAGGTAGGCAGAAACAGACTCTGGCAGATGTAAAACTTGACATGTAAGTAAAGAGCTATAATACCTATGTAGCTGAAAATGGAACTGTTATCTAAGGAAATAATTCAAATAACCAGTATACTATACCATCAGATAAATAAATTCCAGTTGACTTATGACCCACATGATAAATAAAACTTTAAAACTGTTAGAAGAATATGTAATCAAATAAAATGTCTTTATGTTTTTGGATTAAATAAATAATGCTTTTTTTAAAAAAAAGGAGACATTATGGAGAAAACAGTGATAAATTATAATACATATGCATTTTAAAGAATTACTTTATATAATTAAAAAGCAATAAAATAGTTAAAGGCAACAGACTAGATATCTCCAGTGCTCAACTGTGTAAACTTGGGCAAATTACTTAATCTTTGCATACCTTATTTTCCTCATTATAAAATGACATTAGTTACACATCTCATAAGGTAGTTACAAAAAATATATATTAAGAGCTGGGCACAGTGGCTTTCACCTGTAAAATAGTACCTTGGGAGGCCGAGGTAGGAGAATCACTTGAGGCCCAGAGTTCAAGACTAGCCAGAGAAAAATAGTGAGATCCTCTCTCTACTAGAAATTTAAAAAATAATAATAATAACTGGGTGCAGTGGTGCACACCTATAGTCCCAGCTACTCAGGAGCCTGAGATGGAAGGATCACTGGAGCTCAGGAGTAGGACGCTGCAGTGAGCTACAAATGCTCTCCCGCCTGTGTGACAGAGCAAGACTTCGTGTCTAAAAAACAAATGAAATACAAATTCATTATGCATAAAGCCCTTAGAACAGTATGCAGCAATGATATGCACTGTTAAATGTTTGCCTTTACATCCTCAAAAAGAGGCCGGCATCCATGAATGCAAAGATTTCCTGCAAACCAATAACAGATGTTCAGCCACTCAAAAATTGTCTTGCTATTCAAGAAAAGAATTTAGAATGATCAAAACAGCAAATATAGAAATGCACATGTGCACTAGTTTTAAGGAACTTGCAAATTGAAATATAAACTGTCAATATTTTAAATATTTTATACACATCAAAGTGGCAAATATATTGTCTGATAATAACAAATGTTGGCAAGAGGATAGGGGGTACAGAGTTTTCTTAACTGTTAGTGAGTGTGTAGCATAATACAACTTGTTTGGAAAGAAATATACCAGGATATACTGAAGATAAAATTAGTACTAGACTATTTATCAGTTAGCTACTACTGCATAACAAAGCACTCTAATATTCATTCCCTTAAAACAATAAGCACTTACTACTGCTTATCAGCCTATGCATGTTGTTAACTAAATTTATTTTGGTCTTGGCTGTGCTCATTGATGTGTATTTATTGTTGATTTGGGGTGAGCTCTCTCAGGTAACTGGGGGTTTGCTGGAGGTAATTTTGCCTAGGTTGGCGCCAGTGGGTTCTTCTTTATATCATCTCTTGTTTTCCAATCCACTAGTCTGCATTTTTCAGAAGGCAGTGGTAGAGTTTCAAGAGATTAAGAATATTTATGTGGAATTTGAGTTCCAGTCTTGGAAATAGCACATCATTATATGTTTTTCTTTTGAAAAAACACAATTATAAAGCCACTCAAGATTCAAGGGGTGAAAATACAGACTGTATCTCTATGTATAAAGAATAGCAAATTCATGGGATGGATTATAGAACCAAGGACACCTTTGGCCTATCAATCGACTACACCCTGTAATTCAACGTTGTCTATCTAGTAGTTATGTGCCCTGGAGCTGGTGTCTTCAAACTGACAGAGGCCTTTTTAAAAAATGTTCAAAGTATGACTCAGCTGAAAGTACCAACTTGCAGGTACTCAATCTCCAGCTGTTATCTTTCCTAAGCCTTCCTGGTCACCAAAATCTCTTCCCGTGTCACAAAAGGATGACCTTCAGTATGCAAGATACATTTGTACCAACCTGCCAGGGCTTGTAATAAAAGAAGTATCCATCTGAATGCTGCTTTCTGGGAAGCCACTTTACTGAAAGCTCCATAAAGTAAAACCTCCCAGGCAGGTGTGGTGGCTCACGCCTGTAGTCCCAGCACTCTGGGAGGCTGACAGAGGTGGATCACCTGAGGTTAGGAGTTTGAGGCCAGCCTGGCCACCATGGCAAAACCCCTTCTCTACTATAAATACAAAAATTAGTTGGGCATTCTGGTGCATGCCTGGAATCCCAGCTACTTGGGAGGCTAAGACAGGGAGAATGGCTTGGACCCAGGAAGTGGAACTTTCAGTAAGCTAAAATCACTCCATTACACTCCAGCCTGGGTGACAAGAGCAGAACTCCATCTTACAGGGGGGGAAAAAAAAAAAGCCTCCCATCTTATACATACTTCTATTAAGAGTGAAGCTTGGTCCTGTTCTGATGTTCTTATTTCAGAACAAGAAAAAATAAGCTATAAGTTATCTAAGGCAATTCTTCCAAATGCAGAAATTGAACTTTACTGTCAAAAACCAGTTTTTCAAAGTGCACATACATTGGGTGAAGCCCATCAGTAAATGATCCAATCTGAAAATCTTCTGAAAGCCATCTTTCAATTTCACTGTGGTAGTAGTATTCAGGTGGAGGTTCAAATAGATTTCAGAATATATGCATGCAAGGTTTTCCCCAGTCAGAGTCTGTTCGCTGGGTGTATAAGGAAAGAGGGGGTGTCCAGGTTGTGTATCTGTTCTTCTCATCTTTCTGGGACTACTCTTGTTCCTTCTGTGCCCTCCTCCTCCAATCCATGCTTTCACTCAGAGCAGCCTGTTTTCTTTGCTCCCATAAATATATTACTGGCCCTAGCTCTTCTAAGCATATTTAGCAGCCTTAACACTCTTCGTCACCATCCACCCTTCTATCCCCAGACTCTCCTACCAGAAATAGCAGAGGATCCTAAATTCATGCATGCATTTTCCTGCCACGTTGGAATTATCTTTGTGCATGTCTGTCTCTGATGTTCATTTCCTTCTTCAGTGTGAGTATGTATTTACCTCTTTTAGCCAGGACTGTATGGCATTACCTTTCTTAGCCAGTTAAAAGATTCAATACATATTTGTAGAAGGAGTGGGCTTATCATCAAATAAACCCATGTGTCATGGTCAGTCTGTGAAGACAGACCAGTCACCTCCTTGCTGCAGAGAACTGGGGATTATAAACTCTTCCCCAGTTGCCTTTCTGCACTGGATTACAAGATTAAGCCTGTATTCCTCTGTGACCAAATGATAAAATAATCAATCACATCCACATCTATCATGGCCAAGAAAACATTTATTTCCTCATCTCCTCCCACAGGCAAATTGTCCTGTATGGAAAATAATGTAGTTAGCTAAAAAAGCCTCTTTCTCTATGTAAAATAACAATACCAAGTTGAAAATTAATCTTGCTCTCTTAAAAGAAAGGAATATATAGTAAAATAGGAACTACTAAATACATTTTAATATACTATCTCATGAAGATCAATAATGCTAAGGTTGTTTTTCACTATTTCCTTATATTGCTTAGATAACAAGATCACATTTGTATTTGATGACTTTCGATGATGATTTAAATATGTAAGTGGCAATAATATTAATATATATTATAAACAGATTTAAATTATTTCCTGACACATAATGTTAATAGTAGTACATGTGACTCTCAGATTTTCCTTTGATGTTAATATTCACTTTCACAATAGTCCTCGTTTTCCAAATTCTTTTCCATTTTCTTTTTGTTGTAAGGTCTAGCTGTGTCACCCAGGCTGGAGTGTAGTCACACAATCTCAGCTCACTACAACAGGTTCAAGTGATCCTCCCATCTCAGTCACTTGAATAGCTGGGATGACAGGCATGTACCACCGTGTCTGGCTAATTTTTTGTGATTTTTGTAGAGATGAGGCTTCACCGTATTGGCCAGTCTGGTCTGGAATTACTGAGCACCACCTACCTCAACTTCCCAAAGTGCTGGGATTAAAGCATGAGCCACCATGCCCGTATTATTTTCCAAATTATTTATGAAGTGTTTCTCTTACATCCATAACATTAAATACTATTTTAAAAAAACTGACTTTGAAAATAACATAGATAAAGCACTAAATGTGAACATCAGAAGAACAGTTAAAAAATGCAGGAATATTCTTCAGGATTAGGGAGATTTAGATTTTTTTTATAAAATGATATTTAAATCTTAATAATAGAATGACTGTACTTTTGTTTAGAGTATTTAAATCCCATTTAGAACCAGTTCTGTACAGAGGTTTTACAGAGATGCTAATTGCTGTATGAAATGGAATATTATTCTGGTATTTTGAGGAAGGGTAGACATAGAGAAGAGAAAGGAAACTCACAGCCTACCTAGGTTTCACTTGGGTTTTTTTGCATGTGTGTGTGTTCAAGCCACAAGCTGGGTTTATTCTTGAATAAACACTAGCAAAATTGTTTTTCCTGAACCTTCTATTACCTGCATTTACATAGACCCTAGTTGCATCCAAACTAGATAATCAAGATGACTTTTTTTGTTTTAAAGACATTTAGTTAGTTATAATTACATGGACAGAGCAGCAGTTTATCGAAAAAGAAAGAAAGGATTAAAAAATTAAACATACATAGGAAAGGCAGTCTCTAATTATGTTTGTGGGGTCAGGCTCTGCTAAATAAGACTAATTTAAAATTGGGATTTGGCAAGTACTTTCTATCAAACTGTCAGCAGAAGTTATTTTTGCAACTAACATGCTGATTTGGAAATTTGCATGGAAAGTCAGGATCTAGAACAAGCAAAAAGACCTTGGAAAAAGGGAAGAAAGGTGGAGAGCTTCCATTTCCCACATGCAGCAAGCTGAAACTGGACCCCTTCCTTACACCTTATACAAAAATTAACTCAAGATGGATTAAAGACTTAAACTTAAGACCTAAAACCATAAAAACCCTAGAAGAAAACCTAAGCAGTACCATTCAGGACATAGGCATGGGCAATTCTTCATGACTAAAACACTAAAAGCATTGGCAACAAAAGCCAAAACAGACAAACGGGATCCTTTTAAACTAAAAATCTTCTGCATAGCAAAAGAAACTATCATCAGAGTGAACAGGCAACCTACAGAATGGAAGAAAAATTTTGCAACCTATCCAACTGAAAAAGGGCTAATATCCAGAACCTACAAAGAATTTAAACAGATTTACAAGAAAAAAAACAACCCCATCAAAAAGTGGTTGAAGAATATGAATAGAGTGTCTGCAGCTAAAAATGTATGAAATAAAGCTCATCATCAGTGGTCATTAGAGAAATGAAAATCGAAATTACAATGAGATACCATCTTATGCCCTGTTAGAATAGCAGTCATTAAAAAGTCAGAAAACAACAGATGCTGAAGGTGATGTGGAGAAATAGGAATGCTTTTACACTGTTAGTGGGAGTGTAAATTAGTTCTACCATTGTGGAAGACAGTGTGGCAATTCCTCAAGGATCTGGAACTAGAAATACCATTTGACCTAGCAATCCCATTGGGTATTTACCCAATTCATTTGGGTATATATCCAAAGGATTATAAATCATTGTACTATAAAGACACATGCACACGTATGTTTACTGCAGCATTATTCACAATGGCAATGACTTGTAACCAACCAAAATGCCTACCAATGATAAACTGGATAAAGAAAGTATGGCACATATATACCATGGAATACTATGCAGCCATAAAAAAGGATGAGTTTATATCCTTTGCCGGGACATGGATGAAGTTGGAAACCGTCATTCTTAGCAAACTAACACAAGAACAAAAAACCAAACACCACATGTTCTCACTCATAAGTGGGAGTTGCACAAGGAGAACACATGGATACAGGAATGGGAAAGTTACACACCCGGGCCTGTCAGGGGGTGGGAGGGTAGGAGAGCGATAGCATTAGGAGAAATACCTAATGTACATGCTGGGCTGATGTGTGCAGCAAACCACAATGGCACATGTATATCTGTGTAACATACCTGTACGTTCTGTATATGCACCTCAGAACTGATATATATTCACTTGGGTATAAATTTGGACCAATGAAATATAATTAATTACAGTTGGCCCTTGAACAACACAAGGTTTAGAACCCCTGCACAGTCGAATATTCACTTGTAACGTTTTACTCCCCCAGTACTTAACAACTAATAGCCTACTGTTGACTGGAATACTTACCAATCACATAAACAGCTAATTAACACATCTTTTGTATGTTATATATAAAATACACTATATTCTCCAAATAAATTAAGTTAGAGAAAAGAAAATGTTATTAAGAAATCATAAGGAAGACAAAATACATTTACTTCATTAAATAGAAGTGGATCTTCTTGAAGGTCCTCATCCTCATCTTCATGTTTAGTAGGCTGAGCAGGGGAAAGGAGAGGAGAAGTTGGTCTTTCTGTTTCGGGGATGGGTGGTAGAGGTGGAAGAAAAATGTAAATCTGCACAGTTCAGACCTGTATATTTCAATGAGCAGTTATAAAGAGTTTAGAAATAAATCCTTCAATTTATAGTCAATAGATTTTTTTAATGGTGCCAAAACAAAGGAGGCAAGGATAGTCTTCTCAATAAATGGTATTGAGACAATTGGTTATTCATATGTAAAAAGACAAATTTCAACCCTTCCCTCTTATTATACCCAAAAATGTATTCAAAATGAATGGCAGATGAAAATGTAATAATTAAAACTCTTAAACTTTTAGGAAACATCAACAACATAGTACAATGTCTTTAGGGCCATGGATTGGGAAAGATTTCATAAATATGAGTTCAAAAGTACAATCATTAAAAAAATTGATCAGTTGAACTTCAAAAGTACAATCCTTTAAGGAAAAGCATTGATCAGTTGAAAGTCATCAAAATGAAAACCTTTTGTATTTTGAAAGGCACCATTGGGAAAACCAAAACATAAGCCGTAAACTGCGAGGGAAGTTTGGCTAATTATGTTTCTGATAAAAGACTTTTTATCTAGAAAATGTGTAAAACAAAAAAAACACTATTCAGTAATAAGACACAAATTATTTTTTAGTGGGCAAAAATAAATTATTAAACATTTCACCAAAGAGAGTATACATGAGAAGATACTTAATATCATTAGTTATTAGACATTAGCTAAAAGCAAATTAAAACTACAGTGAAGTCAGATGTGGTGGCTCATGCCTGCAATCCCAGCACATTGGGAGGTCAAAGTGAGTGGATTATTTGAGGCGACAAGTTCAACATCATCCTGGCCAATAGGAAAAGGCCCCATGTCTACCAAAAATTTAAAAATTAGCCAGGGGTAGTGGTGCAGGTCTGTAGTCCCAACTACTTGAGAGGGTGAGGCATGAGAATTGCTTAAACCCATGAGGTGGATGGAGGTTGTAGTGAGCCGAGATCACACCACTGCTCACTAGCCTGGCTAACAAACCAAGACTCTATTTTGAAAAATAAAAACAAACAAAAAAATCCTACAATGAGACAAAATTTTACGCCCATAAGTATGGCTATAACAAAACAAACAAAAAAAGATATTAATAAGTGTTAGCTAGGCAATGGAAAAAATAGAGACCCTTTATATCACCATTGGTGAGAAGGCCAACTATTACAGTTTATCTGAACAATCATCTGTCCGTTTCTTAACACATTAAACATAAATATGCCATGTGAGATAGCAATTTCAACCCTAGATATCTATGTAAAGATATGAAAACATATATCCGTGCAAAAAATGGTACACAAATAATTGTTCCTGGAAGCATTATTAATAATAATAAGCAAGTGGAAATAGACCACGTCACTAAAAAAATAAATGGATTCAAAAGATGTGGTATACCCATACAATGGAAAATAAGTTAACCATAAAAAATTATTGATGTATGCTACAATATGGATGGACATTGAAAATGTTATGTAAAGTAAAAGAAGCCAGATGCAAAAGACTATATATTATATGAGTTCATTTATATGAAATGCATAGAAAAAGACAAATCTTATAAAGACAGAAAGTGGATCAGCAAGGCTGTCACTCCAACGCACCCACCCAAGTCTGATTTTAAAGGATATGAAGCCCCATTAAATGGACATTAAAATTTAAGTTTTGTTTGATGTATGGAAACAGTAATATCAAGTCTTGGTTTCAAAATATGTTTAACCTCTTCTGAGTTATGTAGAACAGGAAAATATTTTTTACTCGAAAATGTTGGACATGACAGTATTTCCCCTCTGCCTTAATCCACTTATCCTACAACCCTATAGGAAGGCAAAGACTGTTTTAATTGATTGACACAGTAAAAGTTATTGATAGTTGGATATGACACATGGGCTGCATCTGTCTATAAAAAGGAAACAATGGAGCCAATTTTTTAAGTAATTCAAGCAAAATTAAATGTTCACATCTTTTAAACCTGGAAGCTATAAAAAACAAAATGGTACTCTGTACACAAAGAGCATAAGCTATTTTTTGCTATCTTTAAGCCTCTTCCTGCATTTTGCCTATATTTCCTATGCAGATATTATTGAGGTGATCAGGTAGGTGACTTCAATTTTTATGTTTTTCAACAAATTCAAGTACCAATAACTTTCAAATGATATTTAATAGCTATTTTAAACACAGAGGACCTAGTCTATAATATTTTGTCCTGATGTAAATACTTACTGCAAGTAGTAGATGGCAATAGAAGAAAACAATACTGAATAATGGGTAGTGGTTCTTTAAACACGGAGTAGAGGTAAATCTTAGAGATTTAGGACATTTCTAACTTTTTGAGATTGTGCAGTTTTAAGTTTTTAATGCATGCAATTAATGTCAATTTTATGATATTTTGATTAAAGTACTCTCACGCTTGCTGTATGTGCTGTATGTATTTTTGCTTGCCTTATGAAAATTTCTAACCGTACTGTATCAGTAACATTTCAAAAATGTATTTAAATTATAACATGTTAAAACCAAAGGACTGTCAAAGATGCATTTCTTTTAAGAATGTGGGAAATACTTTAATAATTTAATTTTCTCTTTTTTTAAAACTCACATTAACATTTTTTTTGCAATAGCATCATTTTAACTCCCAAATGCATATTCACAGGATAAATAGCATTTTTTACAAGTAACATTTTGAATTTGTTCTTCTTGACATCTTTATGTTTATATGCATTTTGCATTTCTCTATCTCATTTTTTTGAAATCCAAATGTGGCCAATTTCAAGGTTTTGTGTTACATTCATTTTTTTTTTCTTTTACTAGCTAGCATCTCTCTTTTACGGATTTTTCACAAATGAGTTGTTTTTGAATTCTCTTTCATCCCTTTATTTTCCTTTTCAATATTACCCCAGGAACCATCATAAAGAGAAACGATGATGATATAACCAGTAATGACCGTGGTGAAGATAAAGGTATTTTTTGATTTTTTCAAAGCTCAACCCTGATGCATGATTTTATATCTATCTCTCTCTCTCTCTCTCTCTCTCTTTTTTTTTTCATTTCAAACTGTTTTTCCTTCCCTTATTTGACTCTAGTACACTTTGGTGTGCTTCTTTATTTTCTTCTTGTACAGAAACCACTGTCATTTTTAACCCCAGTTACCATGTACAAGAGATAAATAACTGTGTGGAAGTATAAACATTGTTTCTGTACATGAAAAGTGTAATGAAATATTGTTCACAGAGAAGCCCACCTTGTTTTTCTTTTTTTGGCTTGGTCACAAGAAGAAAAAGTAGAATTTTAAAATATGCATGTATAGTCTCTTTTCTCCCTTCCAAATGTTATTTTGTAAGTTAATACACTACTTTGGAGCTTTGGTGTTCCTAATTAGTTTTGCAAACTGCAAAACTCTGCAGCACCTTAGAATAATTTTTTCAATGGGACTGAAATTTCAGTTTTGTTTGTTTGGTTTGGTATTCTTTGCAAACATATTGATTCCAACATAGGCATCCAATAATCTGCTCACAGTGAAGTACATCAAAAAACGTTTTAACAAGATGCTGTTGTTAACGAATCCTGATGCTTTCAGTACTGCCTTTTACAGCATTTAAAGATAAAAAAAAAAAAGAAAAAGAAAAGAAATAGCTTACAAATGAAAAATGACAAAAAGCTAGCTATGTGCATCTTTGTTTTCACACCCCACCACTGTTCTTTGAAAACATATGTTTCTCCTTAAAATGTTTTATTGCTGTGAAGTTTCTTTTTAAGGTGACAAAATTGCTCAATAAATTATCTACCAATAGTGGAAATATTTTTCATAAAGATAGAAGGTCTATGCACTCATGCAGAAAACACACACACTGTTTTTCTCCTCTTTGTGGAGAAGAAATTTTTTTTTAAAGGAGAAGCTACAAGAAAGTACTCAAGCAAGACCTTCCTCATTGGTAAGGCTCTATACAATTAGCTAACTACACAATTTTTTCCCATCTGGGTAGAAAATGCATGGAATTCCATTTATTTTTCCTAAACAATAAGGCCTTGGCTGGGCCTTTGGGTCTCTGTCTGAAAGGCCAAGCCCAAAAGTGAGTGCTGCATTATCCTTGCTGGTCAAGCCCCATTTCGTTGAAAGCATCTTTTGACCGGTTCTTGTAGTTGCTCCCTTCCTTGCTTATCTTCATAAATCAACTATTCTCCAAGAAAAGAAGTCTTGCCAACACTCTTTTCATGGCTGGTCTTCCATTAACATTTTGATTATTATTATTTTTACTGAGCCCATAGGGTTGTCATTGCCTTAAGTAGCTCTCTAAGAGGTCTTGATTCTGAAGGTGGTAGAAGTTCAAAATATACATTTTCTTCTGGTAGCCCCTTCTTTGATAAGGGCCTCCAAATGCCTGACATTTTATCAGTATTGAGCAAATACATAAAAATGAAATAAACTTTTGTTCTCTCATACCTTATACTGCTCTGATTTGTATCCTGTTTGGTCTCCTCTAACATACTTCCTTTTGATAATTAAGATCTATTGTCACATTGTTCCCAGTGAATGTTTATTACCATTAAAATGCCATCGAATTTTCTCTTAATATTGATAAGTTGTGATTTTTTGACTTTGCTTCAATATAACAACTGGTTATTACTTCCACAAGTTCAAGAGACTCTTGTCATATGTTTTATGAAAGGTAAGAGATATTAATTTCACATATTTTCCAAGGGAGCACTTTAAAGCAGTCCTTCAAAATCTCTACTTATTGTTTTTCCCACAATTTACTAGCCAACTACTGGTAGTGATAAAAGAAATGAGGCCAAAACCTAGGAAATTAGGAACCAGAAAGAAGCAGTGAATCATGAGGAAAGCCATTTTTTATTCATATAGCAGAAGACATTTCCCATAGGGTATGATGAATAAATGATTAATAGAAGATTTTTACTTTATATTTGAATTTAATATGAGAAATAAAAGTCACTTTTCTGCCATGGATTAAATATCTGCAAAGAAATACTTGGGTAACTTGATACTGTTTTGTGTGCTTTACTGTGACCAGTGGGTATGTCATGTCTTCTTTGTGCACCCAGTAAAACTGTGATCATAATTCATTCAAATTGGAGCCACTGACCAAACAATGGTAATTCATATCCTCAGAATTCCTTTCTGGTATCTCAAAAGTGTCCCTGTGAATTATGAAGGAAAAAAAATTTATTGAAGAAAAAATTGAAAATAAATGTGCATACATACTTGGAGTTTTCTTCTAGTAACAACGATATTTAAATTATTTGTATACACACACAGACACACACACACACACACCCCTGCATCTAGAAATGTTTATACGGGAGGTCAGTTTTCTGAAGACTAAATGCAGCCCTAATGGCAGATTAATGTTATAAACAGGTTGTTTAGTCACAACTTTTCTTTCTTTATTTTATTTATTTTTTTTTTTGAGACAGAGTCTGGCTCTGTCGCCCAGGCTGGAGAGCAGTGGCCGGATCTCAGCTCACTGCAAGCTCCGCCTCCCGGGTTCACGCCATTCTCCTGCCTCAGCCTCGCGAGTAGCTGGGACTACAGGCGCCGCCACCTCGCCCGGCTAGTTTTTTTTTTTTTTTTTTTTTTTTTTTTTTCTGAGACGGAGTCTCGCTCTATTTCTTAGTAGAGATGGGGTTTCACCGTGTTAGCCAGGATGGTCTCGATCTCCTGACCTCGTGATCCGCCCGTCTCGGCCTCCCAAAGTGCTGGGATTACAGGCTTGAGCCACCGCGCCCGGCCAATCACAACTTTTCAGAGAACAGGCACTGTAGTCTCTAACTTTCTATCATTACAGATCACTGTTTTTACATCATTGTTAATTTAAATAATAATGTAAATTATGGAGAGGAATCATTGGTTGCAAGTCGCAATGGGAGTTTATAGTCCCTGTGAAAATATAAAGCATCTAAATAATTTGGATTCTTTTAAATAGAAAATGTAATAGCATTAGTCATGTTTCTTAGAAACCCTTATCAAGGGTCATATCATCCATAAAATTAATGTGCTTACTTCAAGTCAAAATAGGGAAATCAGTGAATCTCCTTTGTTCTTAATTTACCATCGGTGAGTCAGTAAGATCTTTATTGTGTTTCCTTACGTGGCTTTTTTTCCAGATATTCATGAACAGAATAGTAAGAAGCCAGTTATGGTCTATATCCATGGGGGATCTTACATGGAGGGCACTGGTAACATGATTGATGGCAGCATTTTGGCCAGCTATGGGAACGTCATCGTTATCACCGTTAACTACCGTCTGGGAATATTAGGTAAGTGATTTCATCATTGAATGCGCAAGAGGAAACATGAAAGGTCCACTTCTTATTTTAATGGGACTTATGGATTTGAATCCTGTTATTCCAGTTCCTGGTTAATTCCACTTTATGGTATTTACTTTATGTGATCAGATATGTTTTTTCTTTTCTTTTTCTAACTTCATGCAACATGACCATTTTATTGTTGTATTTTTTTTTCCATTCACTTCTGATCCAATTATTTTATTTTATTTTATTTTATTTTATTTTATTTTATTTATTTATTTTTTTTTTTTTTGAGACTGAGTCTGGCTCTGTCGCCCAGGCTGGAGTGCAGTGGCCGGATCTCAGCTCACTGCAAGCCTCGGCCTCCCGGTTTTACGCCATTCTCTGCCTCAGCCTCCGGAGTAGCTGGGACCACAGGCGCCCGCCACCTCGCCCGGCTAGTTTTTTGTATTTTTTAGTAGAGACGGGGTTTCACCGTGTTAGCCAGGATAGTCTCGATCTCCTGACCTTGTGATCCGCCCGTCTCAGCCTCCCAAAGTGCTGGGATTACAGGCTTGAGCCACCGCGCCCGGCTAATTTTATTTTATGTAAGTTGAATCCCTTCTCAAATCAATG
This sequence comes from Papio anubis, assembly GCF_008728515.1. Lineage (NCBI taxonomy): Eukaryota > Metazoa > Chordata > Mammalia > Primates > Cercopithecidae > Papio > Papio anubis. Next base: position 4,098,376 of record NC_044997.1, read on the forward strand.
GCCACTTCAAGATCATCATGATAAAATGAAATTTTATTTAAAGCATGATTCTTCTTTGGAATTAAATGAATGTGTATTTATCTACCTAGGCGTGTATAATGAACACATATTTGGTGATACGATAATTAATAATGGCCATAGATCTTAGCTTTCTGGTCTGATTGTGTTACTGTATGAATTAGTATATTATATGGAGAAAAAGATTTTATCCAGTTCTCTGATTATGTTGAGGCTTTGGAAGATCTCCTGTTTGGGTTCCACTGCATTTGCATGCAAGGAAACTTAAGTATTAGTTGACTTTTATTGCATTTGATGATCTATGATTAAAGGCCAAGTACATGGAAATTAAAGTTTAGCTCCTCCTTGTTTAGGTGTTTCATTCGTTTTCTAGTTGTGGGATGGAAAATTATACAACTTCAGGGTAAGATTTCAACAACTTCTTAGATGACCTTTCCTGCTTTTGGCTAGTTTGTGAATAATATTCCTAGACCTCTGTGAAAACATTTGTTTTCTGTGCAAAAATCCTTTAAAATGGTGTTCAAAATAAAATTTTTAACAAATTATCCATGAGAGAGATGTGTGTATTGGTTGCATTGTGATTGTGATACAATATGAAATATAAAATACAATGGAGGCTGCTCATAGTAGCTCTCTCCTGTAATTGCAGTACTTTGGGAGGCCCGGGTGGGCAGATCACTTCAGGTCAGGAGTTTGAGTCCATCCTGGCAAATGTTGTGACACCCTGTCTCTACTAAAAGTACAAAAATTAGCCAGGTGTGGCAGCAGGCACCTGTAATACCAGCTACTAGATAGGCTGAGCCAGGTGAATCTCTGGAACTCAGAAGGCTGAGGTTGCAGTGAGCTGACATTGTGCCACTGTACTCAGCCTGGGCAACAAAGTGACTCATCTCAAAATTAAATAAAATAAATAAATAAATAAATAAATAAATAAATAAATAAATAGGACTAAAGGAGGTCAAACAAGAAATATGTCTGAAAATGTTTTCTTCAAATAGGTAAATATTTTCAAGAATATTTTATTTTCAATCAGATTATTTTATTTCATTTTGAGTGTGTGTGTGTTTTTTTTTTAATTCCTGTGTGAACACATTAACCTGTAAGAAACCATAAAAGGTGGTGAATTGCTGAGAAACCCAAGAGGTGACTTGAAACCAACCAAATTCCATCAATAATAGACTGGATAAAGAAAATGTGGTACATATACACCATGGAATATTATGCAGCTATATAAAGAATGAGTTCGTGTTCTTTTCAGGGACATGGATGAAGCCAGAAAAAAATCATTGTCAGCAAACTATCACAAGGACAGAAATCCAAACACTTCATGTTCTCACTCATAAATGGGAGTTGAATAGTGAGAACACATGGGCACAGGGAGGGGAACATCACACACAGAGGCCTGTCCAGGAGTTGGGGGATGGGGAAGGGATAGCATTAGGAGAAATACCTAATGTAAATGACGAATTGAGGGATGCAGCAAATCAACGTGGCACATGTATAGCTATGTATCAAACCTGCATATTGTGCACATGTACCCTAGAACTTAAAGTATAATTAAAAAAAAAAGAAAAAAAGAAAAAGAAACCCTAAGAGAAATGCATTTCTTACGTTGAAATACAAGTCACTCACAAGTTTTGTTAAAGTTATCTTTTGAACAATTGATAAAGAATTCAAAATTCCAGGTTGTTTTTTGCATTAAACAAAATAAACCCCAACAAAAAACCTTTTAGTGTCAAACATTTTGTTATATTGTTGGGTTTTTTATTTTTTTTATTTTTTATTTTTTTGCAGTTTTCTGTGAGCCACATCTTAGTGGAATAATATCTCTGAACTTTTGCGTAGCAATGATTGACCACTTCACTGAATATTTTCTGTAGGCTCTGACCAGTTGCTTTGGCTACTAGTGTTGGAAACAGGAAATTGTGTTTTTGGTGTTTTAAAAAGGTCTACTCTGACAAAGAGGTGGAAGGAGGAAAGCATGTATGAGGGCACTGCACAGGCCCTCTTCAAAGGGAGCAGTGTGTGCAATGCCTGTAGCCAGGCCACAAGGAAGAGAATTTGGGCATCCTTTGCTGAAGGAAGCAGTGGGCATCGAGAAAATTCTGTTTGCTGGAATTACAAAATATTATGTTGCATGCACGATGGATTGATGTGACTGATAAGATTGGTAAGATTGAGTTTCAAAAGAAATTGATCTCCTTTGATTGATGTGACTGATAAGATTGGTAAGATTGAGTTTCAAAAGAAATTGATCTCCTTTTCCCCCAAAACCCCAGTTGTATCAAGCAACTCTACACTATATTCTTTTAAATCAGTTTTTGGGTTTTTTTTTTTTCCTTCCTGAGTCAAATGCAGATCTTGCAAAGTAGCCTGGGAATTATACACACTTATTTTAGAGGAAGAAAAAATCTCATTGAAAATTCCTAAGTCTACTTTTTGCTATGTAGATTTTTTTTTTAAGTCATAAGATAACAGAAAGCTATAAAATTCATGGGGAAGAAACAAAAGAAGTGATTTAGCATGCTATGCTGTCTATTTACATTCTTCCAATGAGCTAGTGTGGAAAAGCGAAGTGTACTATAGACCCCCCCGCTTTCATTTGATGCAATGAAATGTGCCAAGTTTACCAATTATAAAGGGTGATAGAGACTTTAAAATGTAACTGTATTGACCTTTACTATGCATCTTGCATTTGCAATTGTCTTCTTGAAAATTGCTAAGCAGCATTTACTTTTATGATCATAATGGAAGTGGAATCTGACATTAGAAAGAACACAGATTGCAGCTTCGACATACAGAAGCTAACGTCTTTCCGCTACATCTACTGTGAGAAAGCTAACTTTTTCTGAGACTCGTTCCTTAGGAGTAGAAGGCAGTGGCATTCTCTCCCTCGCAAGGTTGTTGTACAGTATAAAATTTCTATGGTTCAAAATATCACACTTTACCCCATAAATATATAATCTGTATAATTACTTGTCAGCAAAAAATAACCTTTTATAAGAGGTTTTATGGACTCATGTAGGTGAAATTTTGTAGGCTGTCAACAGAAATCATTATACCCAGTCACATTACAATTAGTGCTATTAATACCATTATACATTGTATTAATGCTGCTGTTCATCCACAGTAAGAATTGCAACTGACCCAATATGTATTGGGTAATATCTATCAAATATTGGCATCCAAACTGAACCATGTTAATTTAAAACATCATTACGGCCAGGTGCAGTGACTCATTCCTGTAATCTTAGCACTTTGAGAGGCCGAGGCTGGAAGATCACTAGGTCAGGAGATCAAGACCATCCTGACCAACGTAGTGAAACCCCATCTCTAAATATACAAAAATTAGATTAGTGTCATGGAGCCTGCCTGTAATCCCAGGCTGAGGCACAAGAATCCCTTGAACCCAGGAGCGGGAGGTTGCAGTGAGCCAAGATTGAACCCTGCACCCCAGCCTGGTAACAGAGCAAGACTCCATCTAAAAAATGTATGTATATACATTTAAATAAATATATTTATAATCTATACACACATCTATTTATATATTTATTATTATATATTTATATTTATATATTCATAATATGCTTTATAAATATAATATAAAACAATATATTATAAATATATAAATAAATACAAATCTAAATATTTAAATAAATAAATATAAAATATATACATATGTAAATAGATATATACAGTTCTAGATATTAAATAAATCAGAAGACCATCATGTTTGCTTTTGGAAGTATTAAGTTTTGCTTTTGTTTTGTGGGTTTTTTTTTTATAATCAGAACTATGCTACACAATCTTGCTAGCCATTGACCATATAATTTATAATCCAACCCAGGACATGTTTGAGAGTTGCTCAAGTGCTATCAATAAACTGAGATTGTCCCAGGCAAATTGAGATGTATCTTCATACTATAAGGTCATTATTTATATTTACATGCAGTGTCTTCTGATTGAATTTGTGTTCAGTTTGTTTTAAAGAAATGGCACGTCTATAGACAGACTTCCTGTTTAATTCTGCTGTATACCCTTGTCACTAGGAAGGTATATATGTTACCGGAAAGGGATCTGATCCTAATCCAGACTCGAGATGTTTCTTGGATCTAGTACATGAAAGAATTGAATAAGAATCCATATAGTGAAATAGAGTTTATTAGGAAAATAAAGGAATAAAGAATGACTGCTCCATAGGCAGAGCAACTCAGAGAACTGCTTTTGGCTATTTTTATGTTATTTCTTGATAATATGCTAAACAAGGGGTGAGTTATTTATTAGTTTTCCAGGAAAGGGGTGACAATTCCTGGAGCTGAGGGATCCTCCCCATCTCAGATGATATGGGGTAAATTCTTGTCATTGCCATGGCATTTGTAAACTGTCGTGGTACTGGTGGGAGTATCTTTAGCATGCCAATACATTATAATTGGCTTAGTATAATGAGCAGTGAGGTGGACTAGAGGTCACTCTCATTGCCATCTTGGTTTTGGTGGGTTTTGGCTAGCTTCTTTACCACATTATTTTATCAACAAGGCCTTTATGACCTATATCTTGTGCTGACCTATCTCATCCTGTGACTAAGAATGCCCAATCTCCTGGGAATGTAGTGTAGTAATTCCCAGCCTTATTTTACTCAGCCCCTATTCAAGATGGAGATGCTGTGGTTCAAAACCCTCTCACATATGTATTCAAGACTTTGGAAAACCTAGAGTTCACCAGTACCTCTCAGGTTAACCAGTGCCAGGGTATACGGTATTCTTATCTTCTCAGAAGCCAGCAAAATCCTTGCTGAGCTGTGCGTGCCGGGGCTCTTGCCTTGTCTCACCTACCTACGTATGTACCTATCCCCTCTTAGCCATTCACTCAACAACATCAACATCCATATGTATCATGTACTCCTAAGGAAATCAGACATTTATCTAGGTAACAAACTTTCAGAACCATCACCTCCATGTGGAAACTGCAGAGGATAATCTGATAAATGCAAATTCCTGTAAGGCCATTGCTGAATCAATAAATACTATTATCTCCATCTTAGTTCTTTACTTTAGGAAAACTTGAGTTCTCTCCAATCTTTTTTTTTTTCTAAATTCATGATAGTTCAAAGACTTTCAGTGTAAAAGAGAAAGTGCCTTACTCATGTTTTTTTTGATGGAAACAACTGGAACTTACGTATAAGTTTTTATGTTCCCGCTTCCAATAGTCTCCAAGAGCAAGGCTTTGTACTTGCAGTGGATTTTATCTGCCTCCATTAAAATGTGTATTTCTATTTCTGTTTACCTTTTATGGTATTATCACATTTGTGGTCATCCTATGATTTCACGCCTCATGTATGCTAAAATTAATTGTTACTTTGAAACAGTCTCGACTATACTCTGTAATGTCAACTTATTGTGTGTCTCAGTGTGGCCAGCAAAGTGTTGTTGCATATATTACTTCACTTAATCTTAATACACTCACTTGGAAGAGTTAACCTTGTGTCCTACCTATGAGGAGATGAAGGCTTGGAGGTGATGGGATTGACTCATGGCATCACATCTTCTAGCAGTCAGAGCAGGGACTGAAACCCGGGTGTAACTGAAGCCAGAGCTCTGACTTACCACTCAGAATGCATCCACAGCCTTATTAATCATTGCCAAGTATGAATTAGTAAACCATGGAATGAGTGAAGAAAGTGCATATTACTTCAGCATCAGATGTAGCTGCTATCATTATGCAAAAAAAGTTCTTACTGCTGATCAAGATACACAACTGTGATAAGATACTTACAGTGTATTTTTAAGTTCCACAGAGTGAGTCCTTGAAGGCTACTTCATTTCCATTCAACCATTACTGGTTTATTATGGTGCACAGTGTGGTTGTCATCAACCCTAACAATGGCATTTGTCACATCAAATCTCATCAGTGCCATAAAACTGGTGTTTCATTGGGAAGTTTGGTGTTTAACGCCAGTTCCCATGTCATTTCCTGCTTGCTGTCTTTTGCATATAAATTGAGTCATATGATCATTTCAGTGTATATTTCTTGCCTGAGAGCTAGTTTCTGATTTTAAGAAAGGTTGCCTGCAGTTTTATATAACTGATTTTTTCAAGGATTAGATAGATATATAGAGAGATATCTATATTTATAGATGATAGATATCAGGAACCCCTGCTAATTTTTCAGATACTATAGCTCTCCTGAAAATTTTTACCTTAGAATAGGCTGTGTCATGGTTTTCTGAAGTTGTCTTTCTCTTTAAGATCATTAATTACATAAACCTATTGGGCATTTTGGAGTCATGTGTGAATATAAGACAGAAATGGTTTGATATAAAAGCACCCAATGTGCATAGCAGAAGCAGCATTTTTAGTAATAATTTGGGTGATTTAACATGCATTGCTGTTGTGGCTGCAGATTCTGAAGATTGGTAGGTGTGGACAGATCTCTTGGGAGTGAACAAAACTCCTAAGGATCATGTTTCTGCTCTCAGAATGATCATTTGCTTGGACTTTCCTCTTCTGCCTCCTACTGGCTCAAAATGCCCACTACATTCATTGAATTTTTTCAGGATGTGAAGGTCAGGGGAAATTAAGGATGAGTGCTTTGTCATTAGGACCTTAGAGGCAAATGGAGCAGATATGAGGACAAATGCACTGGGATAAGGACTCTCTCACCGGGAGGGTGCCATAACAGCTGATGGGAACAACAGAGCAAAGAGGCTGCCTGGTCCGCAGTTGACTCAATAGCAAACGAGACATTAGATGAAAAGGTATTTATTGGGGAAAGAAAATTTGGGGAAGCCTGGGTCTGGTGGCTCCCTGCCATCTCAGTACTGTGGGAGGAATAGGTGTGACAAT